>NW_012307833.1:0-2607 GCF_000151885.1 Dipodomys ordii | reverse complement strand
CAGCAGGAAACAGCAGTGACACTACGGGGACACAGTGGGACACAGCGTGTTTGACACAGCGGGACACAGAGGGGGACAGAGCGGGACACAGTGGGGGACAGAGCGTGGGTCACAGCGAGACACATCAGGGACAAAGCTGGACACAGCGGGGTACACAGAGGGACACAGCGGGGACGCAGCGGGGAAACAGCGTGACACAGCAGGACACAGCGGGACACAGCGGGGAACACAGCGAGGACACAGCGGGACACAGCGGGAAACACTGCAAGGTCACAGCTGGGGACAAAACGGGACAACACGGGACACAGTGTGACAGAGTGGGACACAGCGGCGACACTGCAGGGGCACAGCGGGACAAAGCGGGCGACACAGGGAGACACAGCGGGGGACACAGCGGGGGACAGCAGGGGACAGAGAGGGGACACAGCGGGACACAGAAGGGGACACAGAGGGGTACACAGCGGGACACAGCCGGAAACACAGCGCGGACACAGCAGGACACACCGGGACACAGCGTCAATACAGCGGGGACAGAGAGGGTCACAGCAGGGACACAGCGGGACACAGCGGGACACAGCGGGGGACACAGCGGGACACAGCGGGGACACAGCGGGACACAGCGGGAGACAGCGGGGGACACAGTGGAACACAGCGTGGGACACAGCAAGGACACAGCAGGACAAAGCGGGACACAGCGGGACATAGCGGGGAACACAGCGGGGGACACAGCGGGACACAGCGGGACACAGCGGGGGACACAGGGAGGACACAGCGGGACACAGCGGCGGACAGAGCGAGGACACATTGGGACACATTGGGACACAGCGGGATTCAGCGGGGGACACAGCAGTACACAGCGGGACAAAGCGGGACACAGCAGGGACAAAGCAGAAACAGCGGGGGACACAGCGGGACACAACTGGGGACACAGGGATGACAGAGCAGGACCCCACGGGATCCAGCGTGGATACAGCAGGGACCCAGCTGGACACAGCGGGATACAGCGGGGACACAGCAGTAGACACAGCGGGACACAGTGCCGGACACTGCGGGACACAGTGGGGGACAAAGGGAGGACACAGCGGGACCCAGCGGGACACAGAGTAGATACAGCAGGGACACAGCCGGACACAGTGGGGTACACAGCTGGGGACACAGCGAGAACACAGCGGGACACAGCGGGACACAGCGGGGACAGTGCGGGAACATAGCAGCACACAGCGGGGTACACAGCGGGACACAGCGGGACACAGCTGGGGACACAGCGGGGACACAGCGGGACACAGCGGAACACAGCGGGAGTCAAAGCGGGAGACAGCGGGGGACACAGCGAGGACACAGGAGGACACAGCGGCGAAACAGTGGGGACTCAGTGGGGGACACAGCGTGGGACAAAGTGGGACACCACGGGACACAGTGTGACACAGCGGGACACAGCGGGAACACTGCGGGACACAGCAGGACAAAGCGGGGGACACAGCGGGACACAGCGGGACACAGCGGGGGACACAGCGGGGGACAGCGGAGACAAAGAGTGGCCACAGCGAGACAAAGCGGTGACACAGCTGGACTCAGCAGGGTACACAGCGGGACACAGCGGGCACACAGCGGGGACACAGCGGGACACAGCGGGACACAGCGGGGGACACAGGGAGGACACAGCGGGACACAGCGGGGGACAGAGCGAGGACACATTGGGACACAGCGGGATTCAGTGGGGGACACAACAGTACACTGCGGGACAAAGCGGGACACAGCGGGGACACAGCGGGGACACAGCAGAGACACAGCAGGGGACACAGCGGGACATAGCTGGGGACACAGGGATGACAGAGCAGGACCCAGCGGGACCCAGCGTGGATACAGCAGAAACCCAGTTGGACACAGCAGGACACAGCTTGGGCACAGCAGTAGACACAGCGGGACACAGTGCCGGACACAGCGTGGGACACAGGGAGGACACAGCGGGACCCAGCGGGACCCAGCGTCGATACAGCGGGGACACAGCGGGACACAGCGAGGTACACAACTGGGGACACAACGGGACCCAGCGGGGAACACATGGAGGACATAGCGGGACCCAGCGGGACCCAGCGTCGTTACAGCGGGGACACAGCGGGACACAGCAGGGTGCATAGCTGGGGACACAACGGGACACTGCGGGGGACACAGAGAGTACCCAGCGGGACACAGCGGTACACAGCGGGGACACTGCGGGAACATAGTGGGACACAGCGGGGTACACAGTGGGACACAGCGGGACACAGCTAGGGACACAGCGGGGACAAAGCGGCAGACAGCGGGGGACACAGCGAGGACACAGCGGGACACAGCGGCGACACTGAGGGGACTCAGCGGGACAAAGCGGGGGACACAGCGGGACACAGCGGGACACAGCGGGGGACACAGCGGGGGACAGCGGAGACAGAGAGGGGCCAAAGCAAGACACAGCGGTGACACAGCTGGACACAACGGAGTACACAGCAGGACACAGCCGGGCACACAGCGGGGACACAGCGGGACACAGCAGGGACCGAGCGAGACATAGCGGGACACAGCCGAACACAGCAGGGGGCACAGCGGGACACAGCGGGGGACCCAGCGAGG
>NW_012307832.1:0-2607 GCF_000151885.1 Dipodomys ordii | reverse complement strand
CGCTCTTTCCCCACTGTGTTCCGCTGTGTCCCGGCTGTGTCCCGGCTGTGTACCCACTGTGTAATCTGCTGTGTCTCGCTTTGTACCCGTTGTGTCTCGCTGTGTCCCCCGCTCTGTCCCCCGCTGTGTCCCGCCTTGTCCCCCTCTGTGTCCCGCTGTGTCCTGCTGTGTCCCTCGCTGTGTCCCGCTGTATCCACGCAGTGTCCCCGCTGTATCCCACTGTGTCCCGTTGTGTTCCGTGTTGTCCCGTTTGTGCCCCTTAGTGTCCCCCACTGTGTCCCCACTGTGTCCCCGCTGTGTCCCGCAGTGTCCTCGCTGTGTCCCCTGCTGTGTCCTGCTCTGTACCCGCTGTGTCGCCCACTTTGTCCCCACTGTGCCCCTCTGTGTCCCGCTGTGTACCGCTGTGTCCCGCTGTGTCCTGCTGTGTCCCCCGCTGAGTCCCGCTGTGTACCCACTGTGTCCCAATGTATCCTCGCTGTGTCCCCCGCTGTGTCCAGTTGTGTCCCGCTGTGTCCCTCTTTGGCCCCTGCTGTATCCCCTGCTCTGTCCCACTGTGTCCCTGCTGTGTCCCTACTGTGTCCCCGCTGTGTCCCGCTGTATTCCGCTGTGTCCCCCGCTGTGTCCCGCTTTGTCCCCCTGTGTCCCCCGCTGTGTCCCGCTCTGTCCCCTGCTGTGTCTTCGCTGTTTCCCACTGTGTCCCTCTGTGTCCCGCTATGATCCTGCTGAGTCCCGCTGTGTCACCGCTGTGTCCCGCTGTGTCCTCGCTGTGTCCCCGGCTGTGTCCTGCTCTGTTCCCTGCTGTGTCTCCCACTTAGTCCCCATTGTGCTCCGCTGTGTCCCGCTGTGTCCCGATGTGTCCCGCTATGTCCCCCACTGTGTCCCGTTGTGTCCCCAGCTGTGTACCCCGCTGTGTCCTGCTGTGTCCCCGCTGTATCGATGCTGTGTCCCGCTGGGTCCCGCTGTGTCCTCTCTGTGTCCCCCGCTGTGTCCCTCGCTGTGTCCCGCTGTGTGTCACACGCTGTGTCCCTGTTGTGCCCCGTTTTGTCCCGCTGTGTCCCGCTGTGACCTGCTGTGTCCCCCGCTGAGTCCCGCTGTGTACCCGCTGTGTCCCAATGTGTCCTCGCTGTGTCCCCTGCTGTTTCCCGCTGTGTCCTCGCTGTGTCCCCCGCTGTGTCCCACTGTGTCCCTCTGTGGCCCCTGCTGTATCCCCTGCTCTGTCCCACTGTGTCACCCGCTGTGTCCCGGCTGTGTCCCCGCTGTGTCCCGCTGTATTCCACTGTGTCCCCCGCTGTGTCCCGCTTTGTCCCCCCTCTGTCCCCCGCTGTGTCCCGCTGTGTCCCCCGCTGTGTCCCGCTGTGTCCACGTTGTCCCCTGGTGGGTCCCCGCTGTCCCCTTCTGTGTCCCCGCTGTACCCGCTGTGTCCCGCTGTGTCCCTCTGTGTTCCCCACTGTGTCCCTCTGTATTCCCCGCTGTGTCCTGCTGTGTCCCACGCTGTGTCCCGCTTTGTGACCTGCTGTGTCCCTGCTGTGTCCCGCTGTGTCCCGCTGTGACCTGCTGAGTCCTGCTGTTTCCCCGCTGTGTCCCGCTTGTTGTTGCTGTGTCCCCCGCTGTGTCCCACTATGTCCCCCGCTGTGTCCCGCTGTGTCCCGCTGTGTCCCTGCTGTGTCCCGCTGTGTCCCCCGCTTTGTCCCCGCTGTGTCCCGCTGTGTCCTCACTGTGTCCCCCGTGTGTCCCGCTGTGTACCCCGCTGTGTCCCTCTGTGTCCCGCTCTGTCCCTACTGTGTCCCGATGTGTCCCGCTGTGTACCCGCTGTGTGCCCGCTGTGTCCTGCTGTGTACCCCACTGTGTCCAGCGGTGTCACCGCTGTGTCCCGCTGTGTCCTTTCTCTGTCCCCCGCTGTCACCTGCTCTGTCCCCCGCTGTGTCCCGCTGTGTCCCACTATGTCCCCTGCTTTGTGCCGCTGTTTCCCCACAGTGTCCCCGCTGTGTCCTGTTGTGTCACATTGTGTCCCGTGGTGTTCCACTTTGTCCCCTCCTGTGTCCCCCGCTGAGTGCCGCTTTGTCCCCGTTGTGTCCCGCTGTGTCCCCCGCTCTGTCCCCTGCTGTGTTCCGCTGTGTCCACCTCTGTGTCCCGCTGTGTCCTGCTGTGTCCCCCGCTGTGTCCCGCTGTATTCCCCTGTATTCCGTGGTGTCCCGTTTGTCACCCGCTGTGTCCCCTGCTGAGTCCCCGCTTTGTCCCCGCTGTGACCCCCTGTGTCCCGCTGTGTCCCGCTGTGTCCCGCTATGGCCCCCACTGTGTCCCGTTGTGTCCCCAGCTATGTACCCCGCTGTGTCCCCGCTGTATCGACGCTGTGTCCCGCTGGGTCCCGCTGTGTACTGCTGTGTCCCACGCTGAGTCCCGCTGTGTCCCCACTGTGTCCCAATGTGTCCTCACTGTGTCCCCCGCTGTGTCCCGCTCTGTCAACCCTGTGTCCCCCGCTGTGTCCCGCTCTGTCCCTCTGTTTCCCCTGCTGTGTCCCCTGCTCTGTCCCACTGTGTCCCCCGCTGTGTCCCTGCTGTGTCCCCGCTCTGTCCCACTGTGTCCCGCTGTGTCTCCCGCTGATCCCGC
>NW_012307831.1:0-2607 GCF_000151885.1 Dipodomys ordii | reverse complement strand
ACAGCATGGTACAAAGTGGGACACCACGGGACACAGTGTTACACAGCGGGACACAGCGGGAACACTGCGGGACACAGCAGGAAAAAGCGGGGGACACAGCGGGACACAGCGGGCCACAGCGGGGAACACAGCGGGGGACAGCGGAGACAGAGAGTTGCCACAGCGAGACACAGCGGTGACACAGCTGGACACAGCGGGTACACAGCAGGACACAGCGGGCACACAGCGGGGACACAGCGGGACACAGCGGGACACAGCGGGGTCACAGCGGGACAAAGCGGGAGACACAGCGGGACACAGCAGGCACACAGCGGGGACACAGTGGGACACAGCGGGACACAGCAGGGGACACAGCGAGAACATAGCGGGGAACACAGCGAGGACACAGCGGGACACAGCGGGGAACACAGCGAGGACACAGCGGGACACAGCGTCTATACAGCGGGGACACAGCGTTACACAGTGTGGTACACAGCTGTGGACTCAACGGGACACAGTGGGGGCACAGCCGGACACAGCGGGACACAGTGGGACACAGCGGGGAAAAAGCGTGAGACACAGCAGGGGACAGAGAGGGTGACAGCAGGGGACACAGCAAGGAAACAGCGGGACAAAGCGATGACACAGCGGGGACTCAGGGGGTGACACAGCGGGACACAGCGGGGGACACAGCGGGACACAGCGTGGGACAAGGCGGGACACAGTGTGGGACAGAGCGTGGGACACAGCGAGACACAGCGGAGACAAAACTGGACACAGCGGGGTACACAGAGGGACACAGCAGGGACACAGCGGGAAAACAGCATGACACAAAAGGACACAGCGGGACACAGCAGGGGACACAGCGAGGACACAGCGGCACACAGTGGGGGCCACAGCAAGGATAGAGCGGGAAACAGCGGGGGACACAGCAGGACATAGCGGGGGACAGAGCGGGACACAGCGGGACACAGCGGGGGTCACAGGATGGACACAGCGGTACACAGCGGGGGACAGATCGAGGACACATTGGGACACAGCGGGGACACAGCGGGACTCAGCGGGGGACACAGCAGTACACAGCGGGGCACAGCGGGACACAGCAGGGACACAGCGGGGGACACAGCGGGACACAGCGTGGGACACAGAGGGGGACACAGCGGGGAAAAAAGCGAGGTCACAGCAGAACACAGCGTGGGACACAGCGAGGACACAGCGGGACACAGCGGGGACTCACCGGGTACACAGCCGGGACACAGCGGGGGACAAAGCGGGACACAGCAGGACACAGCGGGACACAGCGGGGACACTGTGGGATCATAGCAGGACACAGCAGGGTACACAGCGGGACACAGTGGGACACAGAGGGGGACACAGCGGGGACACAGCGGGGACACAGCGGGACACCACGGGACACAGTGTGACACAATGGGACAAAGCAGGGACACTGCGGGGACACAGCGATACAAAACAGGGGACACAGCGGGACACAGCGGGGGTCAGAGAGGGGACACAGCGGGACACAGCGGAGACACAGCTGGACACAGCGCAGTACACAGCGGGAAACAGCGAGCACACTGCGGGGACACAGCGGGACACAACGGGACACACCGGGGACACTGAGGGGACACAGCAGGACAAAGCGGGGGACAGAGCGTTACACAGCGGGAACCAGCGGGGGACAGCGGAGACAGAGAGGCACCACAGCGGGACACAGCGGTGACACAGCTGGACACAGCAGGGTACACAGCGGGACACAGCGGGCACACAGCGGGGACACAGTGGGACACAATGGGACACAGCGGGGACACAGCGGGACACAGCGGGACAAAGCGGGGGACACAGCACGACACAGCGGGGGACACAGCGGGGGACACATCGGGACACAGCAGGGAACACAGCAAGGACACAGAGGGACCCAGCGGGACACAGCGTCGATACAGCAGGGACACAGCGTTACAAAGCGTGGTACACAGCTGTGGACACAACGGGACACAGTGGGGACACAGCTGAACACAGCGGGATACAGTGGGACACAGCGAGGACAAATCATGAGACGTAGCGGGGGACAGAGCGGGAGACAGCGGGGGACACAGCGAGGACACAGCAGGACACAGGGGGACACAGCAGGGTCAGAGCGGGACACAGTGGGACACAGCGGGACACAGCGGGGGACACAGTGGGACACAGCAGGGGACCCAGCGAGGACACAGCGGGACACAGCGGAGGACACAGCGAGGACACAGCGGGTAACACAGCGGGGGACACTGCGGGACACAGCGGTGAACACAGCGAGGACACAGCGGGACCCATCGGGACACAGCGTCGATACAGCGGAGACACAGCGTTACACAGCGTGGTACACAGCTGTGGACACAAGGGGACACAGTGGGGGCACAGCGGGACACAGAGGGACACAGTGGGACAAAGCGAAGACAAATCGTGAGATACAGCAGTGGACAGAGCGGGAGACAGCGGGGGACACAGCGAGGACACAGCAGGGCACAGCGGCACACAGCAGGGACAGAGCTGGACACAGAGGGACACAGCGGGACACAGCGGGGGACACAGCGGGGGACCCAGAGAGGACACAGCGAGACACAGCGGGGGACACACCGAGGACATGAT
>NW_012307830.1:0-2607 GCF_000151885.1 Dipodomys ordii | reverse complement strand
GTGTATCCCGCTGTTTCCCCGTTGTGTCCTGCTGTGTACCGCTGTGTCCCGCTGTTCCCGCTGTGTCCCTCTGTGTCCCGTTGTTTCCTCACTGTGTCCCTCTGTGTCCCGCTGTGTTCTCGCTGTGTCCCCGCTGTGTCCCTCTGTGTACCGTGCTCTGTCCAGCTTTGTCCCCGCTGTGTCCCGCTGTGTCCGGCTGTGTCCTCTGCTCTATCCCGCGCTGTGTCACACTGTGTACCCCGCTGTGTCCAGCTGTGTACCGCTGTGTCCCGCTGTTCCCGCTGTGTCCCTCTGTGTCCCGTTGTTTCCTCACTGTGTCCCTCTGTGTCCTCGCTGTGTCCCCGCTGTGTCCCTCTGTGTACCGTGCCCTGTCCAGCTTTGTCCCCGCTGTGTCCCGCTGTGTCCGGCTGTGTCCTCTGCTCTATCCCGCGCTGTGTCACACTGTGTACCGCGCTGTGTCCAGCTGTGTCCTCGCTGTGTCCCTCTGTGTCCCGCTGTGTCCTCGCTGTGTCCCCGCTGTGTCCATCTGTGTACCGCACTCTGTCCAGCTGTGTCCCCGCTGTGTCCCGCTGTGTCCGGCTGAGTCCTCTGCTCAATCCCGCGCTGTGTCACGCTGTGTACCCCGCTGTGTCCCGCTTTGTCCCCGCTGTGTCCCGCTGTGACCCCTCTGTGTCCCGCTGTGTCCCCCGCTGTGTCCCGCTGTGTACCCGCTGTGTCCCCCTCTGTGTCCCGCTGTGTCCCCCGCTGTGTCCCTTCTGTGTCCACCGATGTGTCCCCGCTGAGTCCCCATGTGTCCCCGTGGTATTTGGCTGTGTCCCCCGCTGTGTCCCGCTGTGTCCAGCTTTGTCCAGGCTGTCCCCCGCTGTGTCCCACTGTGTCCCCACAGTGTCCCGCTGTGTACCCCGTTGTGTCCAGCTCTGTCTCCACTGTTTCCCACTGTGTCCCGCTGTGTCCTCGTTGTGTCCCGACTGTGTCCCCCACTGTGTCCCCCGCTGTGTCCCGCTGTGTCCCCGCTGTGTCCCCCGCTGTGTCCCGCTGTGTCCTCGCTTGTCCCCCGCTGTGTCCCGCTGTGTCCCCCGCTGTGTCCCCCGCTGTGTCCTGCTTTGTCCTCCCTTGTCCCCTGCTGCGTCCCGCTGTGTCTCTCTCTGTGTCCCGGCTGTGTCCCGCTGTGTCTCTCGCTGTGTCCTCGCTGTGTCCCACTGTGTCCCCGCTGTGTCCCCCCTTGTGTCCCTCTGTGTCCGCACTGTGTCCCGCTGTGTCCCCGCTGTGTCACCTTATATCCCGCTGTGTCTGGCTGTGTCCCCGCTGTGTCCCCCGCTGTGTCCCGCTGTTTCCCCGCTGTGTCCCGCGCTGTGTCCCGCTGTGTCCCCCTCTGTGTCCTCCGGTGTGCCCCGCTGTGTCCCCCACTGTGTCCTGCTGTGTCCCACTGTGTCTCGCTGTTTCCCGCTGTGTCCCCGCTGTGTCCCCTGCTTTGTCCCCGCTGTGTCCCCGCTGTGTCAGACTATGTCCTGCTTTGTCCTCGCTGTTTCCTCTGCTGTGTCCTGCTGTGTCTCGCGCTGCTCCGGCTGTGTCCCCCGCTGTGTCCCGCTGTTTCCTTCTGTGTCCCGCTGTGTCCCTCTGTGTCCTCACTGTGTCCCCGCTGAGTCCCGTTGTGTACCCTGCTGTGTCCAGCTCTGTCCCCGCTGAGTCCCGTTGTGTACCCTGCTGTGTCCAACTGTGTCCTCGCTGTGTCCCTCTGTGTCCGGCTGTGTTCTCGCTGTGCCCCACTGTGTCCCCCTGTGTACCGCGCTCTGTCCAGCTGTTTCCCCGCTGTTTCCCCGCTGTGTCCCGCTGTGTCCCGCTGTGTCCTCCGCTGTGTCCAGCGCTGTGTCCCGCTGTGTACCCCGCTGTGTCCCACTTTGTCCCTGCTGTGTCCCGCTGTCCCCCTCTGTGTCCCGCTGTTTCCCTGCTGTGTCCCCGCTGTGTCCCCCCGCTGTGTCCCGCTGTGTTCCGCTGTGACCCCCGCTGTGTCCCCGCTGTGTCCCGCTGTGTCCCGCTGTATCCCCCGCTGTGTCCCCCTGTGTCCCCGCTGTGTCCACCTCTGTGTCCCCGCAGTGTCCCGCTGTGTCCAGCTGTGTCCCCCGCTGTGTCCTTGCTGTGTCCCGCTATGCCCCCGCTTTGTCCCCTCTTTGTCCCCCGCTGTGTCCCCCACGGTGCTCCGCTGTGTCCTCGCTCTGTCCCCCGCTCTGTCCCTTGCTGGGTCCCGCTGTGTCCCCCGCTGTGTCCTGCTGTGTCCCCGCTGTGTCTGGCTGTGTCCCCGTTGTCCCCATGTGTGTCCCCGCTGTCCGCCGCTCTGTCCCGCTGTGTCCCGTTGTGTCTCCTCTGCCCCTGCTATGTCTCGCTGTGTCTCTGATGTTTCCCTGCTGTGTCACGCTGTGTCCTGCTGTGTCCCGCTGTTTCCCGCTGTATCACGCTCTTTCCCCGCTTTGTCCCCTGTTGTGTCCTGATGTGTGCCCCGCTGTGTCCCCGCTATGTCTCGCTGTGTCCCTCTGTGTCCCCAACTATGTCCCGCTGTTGCCTCTCGTTGTCCACGCTGTGTCCCGCTATGTACCCACTTTGTCCCTGCTG
>NW_012307829.1:0-2607 GCF_000151885.1 Dipodomys ordii | reverse complement strand
CCTTGCTGTGTCTCCCGCTGTCAACCGCTTTGTCCCACGCTGTGTCCCGCTGTGCCCCGCTGTGTCCTCTCTGTGTCCCCGGCTGTGTCCCGCTGTGTCCCCGCTGTGTCCCAAGTTGTGTCCCGTTGTGTCCCGCTGTGTACCCCGCTGTGTCCCGATATGTTCCCGCAGTGTATCCGCTGTGTCCCGCTGTGTCTCGCTGTGTCCCGCTGTGTCCTTGCTGTGTCCCAATGTGTCCTCGCTGTGTCCCCCGCTGTGTCCCGTTGTGTCCCCAGCTGTGTACCCCACTGTGTCCTGCTGTGTCCCCGCTGTATCGATGCTGTGTACCTCTGGGTCCCAATGTGTCCTCCCTGTGTTTCCCGCTGTGTCCCGCTGTGTCTCCCGCTGTGTCCCGCTGTGTCTCCCGCTGTTTCCCCGCTGTGTCTCGCTGTGTCCCTCTGTGTACCCCGCTGTGTACAGCTTTGTCCCTTATGTGTCTCGCTGTGTCTCACGCTCTGTCCCCAACTGTGTCCCGCTGTGTCCCCCGCTCTGTCCCGCTGTGTCCCGCTGTGTCCCCCGCTGTGTCCCGCTGTGTCCCCGCAGGGTCACTGCTGTTTCGCGCTGTGTCCCGCTGTGTTCCGTGGTGTCCCGCTTTATTCCCCGCTGTGTCCCCCGCTGAGGCCCTGCTGTGTCCTCGCTGCGTCCCTCGCTGTCTCCCGCTCTGTCCCCCGCTGTGTCTCACGCTTTATCCCGTCTGTGTCCCACTCTGTCCCGCTGTGTCCCGCTGTGTCCACCACTGTGTCCCTTTGTGTCCCCAGCTGTGTAACCCGCTGTGTATCGCTGTGTCCCCGCTGTATCGAGCCTGTGTCCCGCTGGGTCCCGCTGTGTCCTTGCTGTGTTATCCGTTGTGTCCCCCTCTGTCCCCTGCTGTGTCCCCCGCTGTGTCCAACTGTGTCCCCCGCTGTGTCCCGTTGTGTCCCGCTGTGTCCCCTGTTGTGTCCCTGCTGTGTCCCTACTGTGTCACGCTGTGTCCCGCTGTATCCCGCTGTGACCACGCTGAGTCCCCGCTGTGTCCCCGCTGTGTCCTCTGCTGTGTCCCGCTGTGTCCCGCTGTGTCACGCTGTATCGCGCTGTGACCACGCTGAGTCCCCGCTGTGTCCCCGCTGTGTCCCCCTGTGACCTCGCTGTGTCCCCCGCTGTCTCCCACTCTGTCCCCCGCTGTGTCTCATGCTTTGTCCCCGCTGTGTCCCACTGTGTCCCGCTGTGTCCCGCTGTGCCCACAGTGTCCCGCTGTGTCCCCCGCTGTGTCCCTCGCTGTGTCCTCGCTCTGTGCCCCGCTGTGTCCAGATATGTCCTCGTTGGGTCCCCCGCAGTGTTCCGCAGTGTCCCCCGCTGTGAACCGCTGTGTCCCGCTGTGTGCCGCTGTGTCCCTGCTGTGTCCCGCTGTGTCCCGCTGTGTCCCGCTGTGTCCTCGCTGTGTCCACCGCTGTGTCCCGTTGTGTCCCCAGCTGTGTACCCATTTTTTCCCGCTGTGTCCCCGCTGTATCGACGCTGTGTCGCGCTGGATCCCCCTGTGTCCTCACTGTGTTCCCCGTGTGTCCCGCTGTGTCCCTGCTGTGTTCCCTCTGTGTCCCGCTGTGTACTCCCTTGTGTCCAGCTGTGTCACCGCTGTGTCCCGCTGTGTCCTTGCTGTGTCCCCCACTGTGTTCCGCTGTGTCCTCGCTGTGTGCCCCGCTGTGACCGGTTGTGTCCCCAGCTGTGTACCCCGCTGTGTCCCACTATGTCCTCGCTGTATCAACCCTGTGTCCCGCTGGGTCCCGCTGTGTCCTCGCTGTGTCCCCCGCTGTCTCCCGCTCTGTTCCCCGCTGTGTCTCACGCTTTGTCCCCGCTGTGTCCCACTGTGTCCTGCTGTGTCCCGCTGTGCCCCCACTGTGTCCCCGCTGTGTCCCTGCTGTGTCCCTGCTGTGTCGCCGCTGTGTCCCGCTGTGTCCTGCTGTGTCCTCGCTGTGTCCCACGCTGTGTTCCGCTGTGTCCCCCACTGTGTCCCGCTGTGTCCCCGCTGTGTCCCGCTGTGTCCTCGCTGTGTCCCCAGCTGTGTACCCCACTGTGTCCCGCTGTGTCCCTGCTGTATCGACGCTGGGTCCCGCTGGGTCCCGCTGTGTCCTCCCTTTGTCCCCCGCTGTGTCCCGCTGTGTCCGGCACTGTGTCCCGCTGTGTCTACTGCTGTGTCCCCGCTGTGTCCTGCTGTGTCCAACTGGGTTTCTGCTGTATCCACGCTGGGTCCTGCTGGGTCCTGCTCTGTCATCCTTGTGTCCCCCGCTGTGTCCCGCTGTGTCCCCCTCTGTGTCTCTGCTGTGTCCCCGCTGTGTCCCCGCTGTGTCCCGCTTTGTCCCGCTGTGTACTGCTGTGTCCCCCGCTGAATCTCGCTGTGTCCCAATGTGTCCTCGCTCTGTCCCCCGCTGTGTCCCGCTGTGTCCTCCCTGTGTCCCCCGCTGTGTCCCGCTGTGTCCAGCTGTGTCCCTGCTGTGTGCCCGCTGTGTCTCCCTGTGGCCACTCTCTGTCTCCGCTGTCACCCGCTGTGTCCCCCGCTGTCCCCCGCTGTGTCCCGCTGTGTCCCGCACTTTGTCC
>NW_012307828.1:0-2607 GCF_000151885.1 Dipodomys ordii | reverse complement strand
GGAGAATTGAAGGAGTAAGGAGAATGAGACGGAGAAGCAGAAGGAGAAGTAGGAGAAGCAGCATTAGAAGAAGCAGGAGAAGCAGAAGCAGAAGAAACAGAAAAAGGAGAAGAGCAGAAGCAGAAGGAGAAGCAGAAGCTGAAGCAGAAGAAGAAGAAACAGAAAAAGCAGAAGAAGCAGAAGAAGAAGCAGTAGGAAAAGCAGAAGAAGAAGAAGGAGAAAGAGAAGGATTAGGCATAGGAGAAACAGAAGGATAAGCAGAAGCAGAAAGAGAAGGAGAAGGAGAAGCAGGAGAAGCAGAAGGAGCCGAAGCAGGAGAAGCAGAAGCATAATGAAAGGCAGAAGAAGGAGAAATTGAAACAGAAGAAGATGCAGAAGGAGAAGCAGAAGCAGAAGCAATAGTAGAAGCAGAAGAAGGAGAAGCAGAAGGAGAAGCATAAAGAAGAAACAGAAGGAGAAGCAGGAGAAGCAGAAGCAGGAGAAGCAGAATCAGAAGAAATAGAAGAAGGAGAAGAAGCAGAAGCAGAAAGAGAAGCAGAAACAGAAGGAGAAGCAGAAATAGAAGCAGAAGAAGCCGAAGAAGCAAAAGGAGAACCTGAAGCAGAAGGAGAAGCTGGAGAAGCAGAAGAAGAAGAATCTGGAGAAGAAGGAGAACCAGAAGGAGAAGCAGGAGAAGCAGAAGCAGGAGAAGCAGAATCAGAAGAAATAGAAGAAGGAGAAGAAGCAGAAGCAGAAAGAGAAGCAGAAACAGAAGGAGAAGCAGAAATAGAAGCAGAAGAAGCCGAAGAAGCAAAAGGAGAACCTGAAGCAGAAGGAGAAGCTGGAGAAGCAGAAGAAGAAGAATCTGGAGAAGAAGGAGAACCAGAAGGAGAAGCAGGAGAAGCAGAAGCAGGAGAAGCAGAATCAGAAGAAATAGAAGAAGGAGAAGAAGCAGAAGCAGAAAGAGAAGCAGAAACAGAAGGAGAAGCAGAAATAGAAGCAGAAGAAGCCGAAGAAGCAAAAGGAGAACCTGAAGCAGAAGGAGAAGCTGGAGAAGCAGAAGAAGAAGAATCTGGAGAAGAAGGAGAACCAGAAGGAGAAGCAGAAGCAGAAAGAGAAGCAAAAGCAGAAGGAGAAGCAGAAGAAACAGAAGAAGCAGAAGCAGTAATAGAAGAAGCTGAAGATGCAGAAGCAGAAAGAGAAGCAGAAGGAACAGCAGAAGAACGAGAAGGAGAAACAGAAGGAGAAGCAGAAGGAGAATCAGAAGGAGAAGCAGAAGAAGCAGAAGGAGAAGCAGAAGAAGAAACAGAAGCAGAAGAAGCAGCAGAAGGAGAAGCAGAAGCAGAAGAAGATGCATAAGGAGAAGCAGGAGAAGCAGAAGAAGCAGAAGGAGAAGCAGAAGTAGGAGAAGGAGAAGGAGAAGGAAGGGCAGCAGAATCAATAGGAGAAGCAGAAGGAGAAGCAGAAGCAGAATGAGAAGCAGAAAGAGAAGCAGTAGAAGCAGAAGAAGCAGGAAAAGCAGAAGCAGAAGAAAGAGAAGAAGAAGAAGAAGAAGAAGAAGAAGAAGAAGAAGAAGAAGAAGAAGAAGAAGAAGAAGAAGAAGAAGAAGAAGAAGAAGAAGAAGAAGAAGAAGAAGGAGAAGCATAAGGAGAAGCATAAGGAGAAACATAAGGAGAAGCAGAAGCAGGAGAAGCAGAAGCAGAAGAAAAAGAATAAGCAAAAGAAGCAGAAGCAGTGGGAGAAGCAGAAGAAGGAGAAGGAGAAGGAGAAGCAGAAGCAGAAAGAGAGCAGAAACAGAAGGAGAACAAGAAGGAGAAGCAGGAGAATTAGAAGAAGCAGAAGTAGAAGCAGAAAGAGGAGAAGAAGGAGAAGCAGAAGTAGAATCAGAAGAAACAGAAGAAGAAGAAGCAGAAGAAACAGAAGCAAAAGAAACAGAAGAAGGAGAAGAGCAGAAGCAGAAGCAGCGGCAGAAAGAGAAGCAGAAAGAGAAGCAGGAGAAGCAGAAGAAGCAGGACAAGCAGAAGAAGAAGACGGAGAAGGCGAAAGAGAAGGATTAGGAGTAGGAGAAGCAAAAGGATAAGCAGAAGCAGAAAGAGACTCAGAAGGAGAAGCAGCACGAGAAGTAGGAGAAGCAGGAGAAGCAGAAGCAAGAGAAGCAGAAGAAACAGAAGACGCAGAAGCAGAATGAGAAGCAGAAGGAGAAATTGAAGCAGAAGGAGAAGGAGAAGCAGAAGGAGAAGCAGAAGGAGAAGGAGAAGGAGAAGCAGAAAGAGAAGCAGAAAGAGAAGCAGAAAGAGAAGCACAACGAGAAGCAGGAGAAGCAGAAGCAGGAGAAGCAGAAGCAGAAGAAACATAAGAAGGAGAAGAAGTAGAAGCAGAAGGAGAAGCAGAAACAGAAGGAAAATCAGAAATAGAAGCAGGAGCAGCAGAAGAAGCAGCAGCAGGAGAAGCAGAAGAAGAAGAAGCCGAAGAAACAGCAGCAGAACCTGAAGCATAAGGAGATACAGGAGAAGCAGAAGAAGCAGAATCTGGAGAAGCAGAAGGAGAAGCAGAAGCAGAAAGAGAAGCAAAAGCAGAAGGAGAAGCATAAGGAGAAGCAGAAGAAACAGAAGATGCAGAGGCAATAGC
>NW_012307827.1:0-2607 GCF_000151885.1 Dipodomys ordii | reverse complement strand
AAACAAGACCACACTAAAGCTTCCAGGACAACTATGTTTATTGCAGCATTATTTACCATAGCTAAGATATGGAACCAACCCAGATGCCCCTCAGTAGATGAATGGATCAAGAAAATGTGGTATATATACACAATGGAATTCTATGCCTCCATCAGAAAGAATGACATTGCCACATTTGTTAGGAAATGGAAAAACTTGGAAAAAAATATATTAAGTAAAGTAAGCCAGGCCCAAAGAAACATAGGACCCATGGTTTCCCTTATTTGCAATATCTAGTATATGTATGAATCAAGCGGAAAAGGTCAGATAATGTGATGTCAGGAAAATGAACCCTTAGATATTTATTTTAATGTTTTTTCTTTTATGCATGTGTTTCTAACGCATTTATAAGATTATCTCTTTGTTGCTTTGTATGTCCCTCCCCCACAGTATAACCCCTGCTTTCACTATATTTGATGTCAGTATAACTTGTGGAGGAGATGGGGAAAAACCAGTTGTTTAAGGATACAGGTGGATCTGATGCAACAATGAGAAGTACAAGTTGTCATGTCCAAAACGAGCTTTACAACGTCGGTGCGGGGGGGGGGGAAGGGGTTGGGGGGAGGGGGGAAGGAGAAGGATTGGGGTGGGTGGGAGAGGGGAGGCTGGGAAGGGATGGGAAGGGTAAACAAAGAAAGAGGCTGCAATGCTTGGTAAGAAATGTACACGTTATCCTGCCCATGCAATTGTAACCCCTCTGTACAGTATGTTCACAAATAAAATAAAATAAAATTTAAAAAAAATTGCATGGAGACATAAATACCTAATAATTGGTAGTAGCACATGATGCTTAATTTAATAATATATAGACATCTGTCTCATTCTATAAAATATTTTATTATATGCATGGATGTATGAACATATGTGATAAACAATAACAGGGTATTGAGAATTAATGCTTTATTAATTGTTAGCTGGGACACATCATTAAATGGATATATATATATATATATATATATATATATATATATTCTTTTTTGGGTCCGGTCCTGGGGCCTGAACTCTGGGCCTGGGCGCTGTCCCTCAGCTCTTCAGCTCAAGGCTAGCGCTCTACCACTTGAGTCACAGTGCCACTTCCGGCTTTTTTCTTTTTGCTTATGTGGTGCTGAGGAATCGAACCCAGGGTCTCATGCATGCAAGGCAAGCACTCTACCACTGAGCCACCTTCCCAGTCCCATGGAGATATATTTTAATACCTAATAATTTGTAATAATATTATCTATAATTTAATAATATAAACATCTCTCTTTTGTGTATATACCATTTATATACAACAATCTATCTATTTATACCTCCTTTACTCCTGGGGCTCAGTGATTGAGTTCTCCCCTAGTAAGCATGAAGCCCTGGGTTCCATTCCTCAGTGCCACATAAGCAGAAAACCTGAAAGTTCTGCTGTCTTTCAATCAATTGAGTGCTAGCCTTGAGCACAAATGCTTAGGGACAGTGTCTAAGCCCTTACTCAATCTCCAGCACAGCCACCAACAAAAGGTAGAATGTTCTAACTGCAATTATAGAAGGACAGGACTTCAAATACCACATCAAGCTAGGAGTCTGGCACTGACAGCTGCCACTTAACCTGACTCTGCAGATGTAAACAGCTGCAACCCAGCTGCACAGAAGCAGATGCTGCTGGCTTACCCCCATCATCCTGGCTGCTTGGGAGCTTAATTTTTTATTTTTTTTAAATTTAATTTTATTTTATTTGTGAACATACTGTACAGAGGGGTTACAATTACATGGACAGGATAATGCGTACATTTCTTACCAAGCATTGCAGCCTCCTCCTTTGGTTTACCCATCATCCTGGCTACTTGGGAGCTTTAAAACCAAGCTCTGGTAGGAAGTATGTGAGACTCTTGGAGACGTGGCTCTAAGAGGTAGAGCCTTAGTCTTGAGCAAATGTTATTAGAACAGTATCCCCATGCATTGAGTTCAAGCTCTATGGGTAGCCTCCCCCCCCAAAAAAAAAAACTACCCCACTAAACCATTAGATGTGAACTTGTGTGATTTGTGAAATGTTCCTCAAAGAATGGTGATACTGATGAAAGCAACCTAATTAAAATGACAGCTTGTGGAATACAGCTATGTGCTGAATCCTTCATAGGGTTCTCTGTGCTGAGTCTGGCACAGGGTGCTGTGTGCTGAGTTCTTCACAGGGTGCAGTGTGCTGAAACCTGCATTGGGTGCTGGGTGCTAAGTCTTCACAGGATGTTGTGTGCTGAGTCCTTCAAAGAGTGCCATCTGCTGTGTCCTTCACAGAGTGCATTATTGCATATGGTCCTTGTAAGAGCTACACAACTGAGATGATCATGCAGACAAGAATATTGAGATGCAGATATGTCCCCATGGTAGAGACAAAAATATGTATTACTGAAGAGTGGGTGAGTTGTCTACTGCAGACAATTGTTTTGTTTTGTTTTTTCTCAGTCATGAACCTTGAACTTGTGGCATAGGTACTGACCCTTAACTCTTGGGCACATGGCTAGCACTCCACCATGTGCAACCAAGGACTCCTTGCAGTAGAGTGTCACAGCCTAGGGGTGTATAGCTGAGGTCTGTCAGTGA
>NW_012307826.1:0-2607 GCF_000151885.1 Dipodomys ordii | reverse complement strand
GGCCCCTCTCTGTCTCCGCTGTTCCCCGCTGTGTCCCGCTGTGTCCCCCGCTTTGTCCCGCTGAGTCCCCTCTGTGTCGCCGCTGTGTCCCGCTGTGTCCTCGCTGTGTCCCCCGCTGTCTCCCGCTTTGTCCCCGCTGTGTCCCTAGCTGTGTAGCGCTGTGTCCCGCTGTGTACCCCGCTGTGTCCCACTATGTTCCCGCAGTGTCCCCGCTGTGTCCCGCTGTGTCCCTCTGTGTCCTCGCTGTGTCCCCCGCAGTGTCCCGTTGTGTACCCAGCTGTACACCCCGCTGTGTCCCGCTGAGTCCCCGCTGTAACGACGCTGGGTCCCGCTGGGTCCCGCTATGTCTTCCCTGTGTTCCCCGCTGTGTCCCGCTGTGTCCCCCGCTGTGTCCCGCTGTGTCCCCAGCTGTGTACCCCGCTGTGTCCCGCTGTGTTCCCGCTGTATCGACGCTGTGTCCCGCTTGATCCCGTTGTGTCCTCGCTGTGTTCCCCGCTTTATCCCGCTGTGTACCCCTCTGCGTCCCTCGCTGTGTCCCGCTGTGTCCCGATGTGTACTGCTGTGTCCCCCGCTGCGTCCCGCTGTGTCCCTGCTGTGTCCCGCTGTGTCCTCGCTGTGTCCCCCGCTGTCTCCCGCTCTGTACCCCGCTGTGTCTCAAGCTTTGTCCCTGCTGCGTCCCACTGTGTCCCGCTGTGTCCCGCTGTGCCCCCACTGTGTCCCGTTGTGTTCACAGCTGTGTACCACGCTGTGTAACGCTGTGTCCCCGCTGTATCAACGCTGTGTCGCCCTGGGTCCCGCTGTGTCCTCGCTGTGTTCCCCGCTGTGTCCCGCTGTGTCCGCCACTTTGTCCCGCTGTGTCTACGGCTGTGTCCACGCTGTGTCCCGCTGTGTCCTCGCTGTGTCTCGCTGTGGCCACTCTCTGTCTCCGCTGTCCCCCGCTGGGTCCCCCGCTGTGGCCCGCTGTGTCCCGCTGTTTCCCCCGCTTTGTCCTGCTGTGTCCCGCAGTGTCCCCGCTGTGTCCCGCTGTGTAACACTTTGTCCCGTGGTGTCCCACTTTTTCCCACGCTGTGTCCCCCGGTGAGTCCCCTCTGTGTCGCCGCTGTGTCCCCCTGTGTCCTCGCTGTGTCCCACGCTGTCTCCCGCTTTGTCCCTCGCTGTGTTCCGCTGTGTCCCACTGTGTCCCCGCTGTGTCCCCAGCTGCGTCCCGCTGTGTCCCGCTGTGTCCCGCTGTGTCCCTGCTGTATCGACGCTGTCTCCTGCTGGGTCCCGCTGTGTCCTCGATGTGTTCCCCGCTGTGGCCCGCTGTGTCCCCAGCTGTGTCTCCCGCTGTGTCCCGCTGTGTCCTCGCTGGGTCCCCTGCTGTGTCCCGCTGTGACACCCGCTGTGTTCCGCTTTGTCCCGCTATGTCCCGCTGTGTCCCCGCTGTGTGCCCGCTATGTCCCGTTGTGTACTCTGTTGTGTCCAGCTGTGTCACCGTTGTGTCTCGCTTTGGCCCCTCTCTGTCTCTGCTGTCCATCGCTGTGTCCCCCGCTGTGTCCCGCTGTGTCCCGCTGTGTCCCCCGCTTTGTCCCGCTGAGTCCCATCTGTGTCGCCGCTGTGTCCCGCTGTGTCCTCGCTGTGTCCCCGGCTGTCTGCCGCTTTGTCCCCACTGTGTCCCTAGCTGTGTCCCGCTGTGTCCCCCGCTTTGTCCCGCTGAGTCCCATCTGTGTCGCCGCTGTGTCCCACTATGTTCCCGCAGTGTCCCCGCTGTGTCCCGCTGTGTCCCGCTGTGTCCTCGCTGTGTCCCCCGAGTATCCCGTTGTGTCCCCAGCTGTGCACCCCGCTGTGTCCCGGTGTGTCCCCGCTGTAACGGCGCTGGGTCCCGCTGGGTCCCGCTATGTCCTCCCTGTGTTCCCCGCTGTGTCCCGCTGTGTCCCCAGCTGTGTCCTGCTGTGTCTCACTGTGTCCCGCTGTGTCCTCGCTGTGTTCTCCGCTGTATCCCGATGTGTCCCCCGCTGAGTCCCCGCTGTGTCCCTGCTGTGTCCCAATGTGTCCTCGCTGTGTCCCCCGCTGTGTCCCGCTGTGTCCTCCCTGTGTCCCCCGCTGTGTCCCGCTGTGTCCCGCTGTGTCCCCTGCTGTGTTCCCCGCTGTGTACCGCTGTGTCCCCCGCAGTGTCAGCGCTGTGTCCCGCTGTGTCCTCGCTGTGTCCCCCGCTGTCTCCCACTCTGTACCCCGCTGTGTCTCAAGCTTTGTGCCTGCTGTTTCCCACTGTGTGGCGCTGTGTCCCGCTGTGTTCACAGCTGTGTACCTCGCTGTGTAACGCTCTGTCCCCGCTGTATCGACGCTGTGTCGCGCAGGGTCCCGCTGTGTCCTCGCTGTGTTCCCCGCTGTGTCCCGCTGTGTCCGCCACTGTGTCCCGCTGTGTCTACGGCTGTGTCCCCGCTGTGTTCTGCTGTGTCCTGGCTTTTTTACCCTCTGTGTCCCGCTGTGTCCCTGCTGTATCGACGCTGGGTCCCGCTGGGTCCCGCTGTGTCCCCCACTGTGTCCCCCGCTGTGTCCCTATGTGTCCCAAGCTTTGTCCCTAGCTGTGTCCCGCTGTGTCCCGCTGTGTCACCCGCTTTGTCCCGC
>NW_012307825.1:0-2607 GCF_000151885.1 Dipodomys ordii | reverse complement strand
TCTTCTTCTGCTTCTTCTGCTTCTCCTGCTTCTCCTTCTGCATCTCCTTCTGCTTGTGCTTGTCCTTATGCTTCTTCTTCTGCTTCTCCTTCGCTTCTCCTTCTGCTTCTTCTGCTTCTCCTTCTGATTCTCCTTCTGCTTCTGCTTCTGTTTTTCCTTCTCCTTCTCGTTTTTCTGCTTTTCCTTCTGCTTCTCCATCTACTTCTGCTGCAACTGCTACTGCTTCTGCTTCTTCTGTTTCTTCTGCTTCTCCTTCTGCTTTTGATTCTCTTTCCGCTTCTGCTTTCCCTTCTGCTTCTCATTCTGCTTCTCCAGATTCTGCTTCTTCTGCTTCTCCTGCTTCTCCTTCTGCTTCATGTTCTGCTTCGGCTTCTTCGGATTCTTATGCTTCTGCTTCTCCTGATTCTGCTTCTTCTGCTTCCCCTCCTTCTCTTTCTGCTTCTCCTTCTGTATCTGCTTCTCCTTCTGCTTCTGCTTCTTGTCCTTCTCCTTTTTCTTCTGCTTCTGCTTCTCCTGTTTCTACATTTCCTGCTTGTCCTTCTGATGCTCTTTCTGCTTCTCCAGCTGCTTTTCCTTCTCCTGCTCCTTCTTCTGCTTCTCTTTCTGCTTCTCCTTCTGTTTCTCCTTCTACTTCTCCTTCTCGTTCTTCTGCTTTTCCTTCTGCTTCTCCTTCTGCTTCTGCATCTTCTGCTTCTTCTGCTACTGCCTCTGCTTCTTCTGTTTCTTCTGCTTCTCCTTCTAATTTTGCTTCTCTTTCTGCTTCTGCTTCTCCTTCTGCTTCTCCAGGTTCTGCTTCTTCTGCTTCTCCTGCTTCTCCTTCTACTTCAGGTTCTGCTTCTGCTTCTTCGGCTTCTTCTGCTTCTGCTTCTCCTGCTGCTGCTTCTTCTGCTTCTCCTGCTTCTCTTTCTGCTTTTCCTTCTGTTTCTGCTTCTCCTTCTGCTTCTGCTTCTTCTCCTTCTTCTGTTTCTTCTGTTTCTGTTTCTCCTGCTTCTGCTTCTCCTGCTTCTCGTTCTGCTTCTCGTTCTGCTTCTCTTTCTGCTTCTTCTCCTACTTCTGCTTCTACTTCTGCTTCTGCTTCTCCTTCTGCTTCTGCTTCAATTTCTCCTTCTGCTTCTCATTCTGCTTCTGCGTCTTCTGTTTCTTCTGCTTCTCCTGCTTCCGCTTCTCCTGCTTCTCCTACTTTTCGTGCTGCTTCTCCTTCTGCGTCTCTTTCTGCTTCTGCTTATCCTTTTGCTTCTCTTACTCCTAATCCTTCTCTCTCGCCTTCTCCGTCTTCTTCTTCTGCTTCTCCTGCTGCTTCTACTTCTGCTTATTCTAATATTTCTGTTTCTTCTGCTTCAAATTGTGCTTCTTCTGTTTCTCCTTCTGCTTCAGATTCTGCTTCTGCTTCTTCTGCTTCTCCTGTTTCTTCTGCTTATACTTCTCCTGCTTCTGCTTCTTCTGCTTCCCTCCTTCGCTTTCTGCTTCTCCTTTTGTTTCTGCTTCTCCTTCTGCTTCTTGTCCTTCTCCTGTTTCTTCTGCTTCTGCTTTTCCTGTTTCTGCATCTCCTGCTCCTCCTTCTGCTGCTGTTTCTGCTTCTCCTGCTGCTTTTCCTTCTCCTGCTCCTTCTTCTGCTTCTCTTTCTGCTTCTCCTTCTGTTTCTCCTTCTCCTTCTCGTTATTCTGCTTTTCCTTATGCTTTTCCTTCTGCTTTTGCTTCTCTTTCTGCTTCTGCTTCTCCTGCTTCTGCTTCTTCTGCTTCTCCTGCTTCTCCTTTTGCTTCAAGTTCTGCTTCTGCTTCTTCGGCTTCTTCTGCTTCTGCTTCTCCTGCTTCTGCTTCTTCTGCTTCCCCTCCTTCTCTTTCTGCTTCTCCTTCTGTTTCTGCTTCTCCTTCTGCTCTGCTTCTTGTCCTTCTCCTGATTCTTCTACTTCTGCTTCTCCTGTTTCTGTTTCTCCTGCTTCTCCTTCTGCTGCTCTTTCTGCTTCACCTGCTACTTTTCCGTCTCCTGCTCCTTCTTCTGCTTCTCTTTCTGCTTCTCCTTCTGTTTTTCCTTCTCCTTCTCGTTCTTCTGCTTTTCCTTGTACTTCTCCTTCAGCTTATGCATCTTTTGCTTCTTCTGCTACTGCCTCTGCTTCTTCTGTTTCTTCTGCTTCTCCTTCTGCTTCACCTTCTGTTTTTCTTCTCATTATGCTTCTGCTTCTCCTTCTTGTTCTACTTCTTATTCTCCAGATTCTGCTTATTCTTCTTCTCCTACTTCTCGTGCTGCTTCTTCTTCAGCGTCTCTTTCTGCTTCTGCTTATCCTTTTGCTTCTCCTACTCCTAAACCTTCTCTTTCACCTTCACCTTATTATTCTACTGCTTTTCCTGCAGCATCAGCTTACGCTTATTGTACTAATACTGATTCTTCTGCTTCTTCATCACATTGTGCTTACTTCTGTTTCTCCTGCATCACATTCTGCATCTGCATCTTCGAGTTCTCATGTTTCTTCTGCTTCTGATTTCTTCTACTTCTTCTGCTTTTCTTTCTGCTTCTCTTTCAGCTTCTGCATCTGCTCATCTCCTTCCTCAGATTCATATGCTTCAGATACCTTCTGCATCTTCATCTGATTCGTCAAATTCTACTTCAGC
>NW_012307824.1:0-2607 GCF_000151885.1 Dipodomys ordii | reverse complement strand
AAGCAGAAGGAGAAGCAGAAGCAGAAAGAGAAGCAAAAGCAGAAGGAGAAGCAGAAGGAGAAGAAGAAGAAGCAGAGGCAGTAGCAGAAGAAGCAGAAGATGCAGAAGCAGAAGGAGAAGCAGAAGCAGTAGTAGAAGCAGAAGAAGGAGAAGCAGAAGGAGAAGCATAAAGAGAAACAGAAGGAGAAGCAGGAGAAGCAGAAGCAGGAGAAGCAGAATCAGAAGAAATAGAAGAAGGAGAAGATGCAGAAGCAGAAAGAGAAGCAGAAACAGAAGGAGAAGCAGAAATAGAAGCAGGAGAAGCCGAAGAAGCAAAAGCAGAACCTAAAGCAGAAGGAGAAGCAGAAGAAGCAGAATCTGGAGAAGAAGAAGGAGAACCAGAAGGAGAAGCAGAAGCAGAAAGAGAAGCAAAAGCAGAAGGAGAAGCAGAAGAAACAGAAGAAGCAGAATCAGTAGCAGAAGAAGCTGAAGATGCAGAAGCAGAAAGAGAAGCATAAGGAATAGCAGAAGAACGAGAAGGAGAAATAGAAGGAGAAGCAGAAGGAGAAGCAGGAAAAGCAGAAGAAACAGAAGCTGACGGAGAAGCAGAAGAAGGAGAAGGAGAAGCAAGAGCAGAAGAAGCAGAAGGAAAAGCACAAGCAGAAAGAGATGCAGAAGGAGAAGCAGGAAATGCAGAAGACACAGAAGCAGAACGAGAAGAAGAAGGTGAAGAATCAGAATCAGAAGAAGCAGAAGCAGAAATAGAAAGAGAAGCCGACGAAGAGAAGCAGAACGAGAAGCAGGAGAAGCAGAAGAAGCACAAGCGGGAGAAGCAGAGGAAGAAGAAACAGAAGAAGGAGAAGGAGCAGAAGCAGAAGGAGAAGCAGAAGAAGAAGCAGAAAGAGAAGCAGGAAAAGCAGAAGAAGCAGAAGCAGGAGAAGCAGAAGGAGAAGAAACAGGAGAAGGACAAGATGCAGAAAGAGAAGCAGAAGAGGCAGGAAAAGCAGAAGCAGAAGAAAGAGAAGAAGAAGAAGGCGAAGAAGAAGAAGAAGAAGAAGAAGCAGCAGCATAAGGAGAAGCATAAGGAGAAGCTTAAGGAGAAGTATAAGGAGAAGCAGTAGAAGCAGAAGAAGCAGAAGCAGGAGAAGCTGAAGCAGAAGAAAAAGAATAAGCAAAAGAAGCAGAAGCAGAATCAGTGAGAGAAGCAGAAGAAGGAGAAGGAGAAGGAGCAGCAGAAGGAGAAGCAGAAGCAGAAAGAGAAGCAGAGAAGCAGATGCAGAAGAAACAGGAGAAGCCGAAGAAGCAGAAGCAGAATCTGAAGCAGAAAGAGAAACAGAAGTAGCACAATCTGAAGCAGAAGCAGAAGAAACAGAAATAGTAGAATAAGCAGAAGCAGAAGCACCAGGAGAAGCAGATGAAGAAGAAGAAGAAGAAGAAGAAGAAGAAGAAGAAGAAGAAGAAGAAGAAGAAGAAGAAGAAGAAGAAGAAGAAGAAGAAGGAGAAGACGAAAGAGAAGGATTAGGAGTAGGAGAAGCAAAAGGATAAGCAGAAGCAGAAAGAGACGCAGAAGGAGAAGCAGCACGAGAATTAGGAGAAGCAGGAGAAGCAGAAGCAGGAGAAGCAGAAGAAAGAGAAGACGCAGAAGCAGAAGGAGAAGTAGAAGGAGAAATTGAAGCAGAAGCAGAAGCAAAAGGAGAAGCAGAAGAAGGAGAAGGAGAAGGAGAAGCAGAAAGAGAAGCACAACGAGAAGCAGGAGAAGCAGAAGCAGAAGAAGCAGAAGCAGAAGAAAGAGAAGAAGAGAAGAAGCAGAAGCAGAAGGAGAAGCAGAAACAGAAGGAAAAGCAGAAAGAGAAGCAGGAGAAGCAGAAGAAGAAGCAGCACGAGAAGCAGAAGAAGCAGAAGCCGAAGAAGCAGAAGCAGAATTTGACGCAGAAGGAGAAACAGAAGAAGCACAATCTGAAGCAGAAGCAGAAGAAACAGAAATAGTAGAATAAGCAGAAGGAGAAGCACCATGAGAAGCAGGAAAAGCAGAAGGAGAAGGCGAAAGAGAAGGATTAGGAGTAGGAGAAGCAAAAGGATAAGCAGAAGCAGAAAGAGACGCAGAAGGAGAAGCAGCACGAGAAGTATGAGAAGCAGGAGAAGCAGAAGAAACAGAAGACGCAGAAGCAGAATGAGAATCAAAGGAGATATTGAAGCAGAAGCAGAAGGAGAAGGAGAAGCAGAAGCAGAAGGAGAAGGAGAAGCAGAAAAAGAAGCAGAACGAGAAGCAGGAGAAGCAGAAGCAGAAGAAGCAGAAGAAGCAGAAGATGCAGAAGCAGGAGGAGAAGCAGAAGGAAAAGCAGAAGAACGAGAAGGAGAAGGAGAAACAGAAGGAGAAGCAGAAAGAGAAGCAGAAGAAGGAGCAGGAGAAGGAAAAGCAGCAGGAGAAGCAGAAAGAGCAGCAGAAAAAGAAGCAGGAGATGCAGAAACAGGAGAAGCAGAAGCAGAAGAAACAGGAGAAGGACAAGAAGCAGAAGCAGAAGGAGAAGCAGAAACAGAAAGAGAAGCAGAAAGAGAAGGAGGGGAAGCAGAAGAAGCAGAAGCAGGAGAAGCAGAAGCATAAGAATTCGGAAGAAGAAGAAGCAGAAC
>NW_012307823.1:0-2607 GCF_000151885.1 Dipodomys ordii | reverse complement strand
AGAAGCAGTAGAAGCAGAAAAACCAGGAGAAGAAGAAGAAAGAGAATAAGATGAAGAAGAAGAAGAAGAAGAAGAAGAAGAAGAAGAAGAAGAAGAAGAAGAAGAAGAAGAAGAAGAAGAAGAAGAAGAAGAAGAAGAAGAAGGAGAAGGAGAAGCATAAGGAGAAGCATAAGGAGAAGCAGTAGATGCAGGAGAAGCAGAAGAAATAGAATAAGCAAAAGAAGCAGGAGCAGAAGCAGTGGGAGAAGCAGAAGAAGGAGAAGGAAAAGGAGCAGCAGAAGGAGAAGCAGAAGCAGAAAGAGAAGCAGAAACAGAAGGAGAACAAAAGGAGAAGCAGGAGAATCAGAAGAAGCAGAAGTAGAAACAGAAAGAGAAGTAGAAGGAGAAGCAGAAGTAGAATCAGAAGAACAGAAGAAGAAGAAGAAGAAACAGAAGCAAAAGAAACAGAAGAAGGAGAAGAGCAGAAGCAGAAGCAGAAGGAGAAGAAGAAGCAGAAGGAGAAGCAGAAAGAGAAGCAGGAGAAGCTGAAGAAGCAGGAGAAGCAGAAGCAGAAGAAACAGGAGAAGCCGAAGAAGCAGAAGAAGAATCTGAAGCAGAAGGAGAAACAGAAAAAGCACAATCTGAAGCAGAAGCAGAAGCACCAGGAGAAGCAGAAGAAGAAGAAGGAGAAGGCGAAAGAGAAGGATTAAGAGTAGGAGAAGCAAAAGGATAAGCAGAACCAGAAAGAGACGAAGAAAGAGAAGCAGCACGAGAAGTAGGAGTAGCAGGAGAAGAAGAAGCAGGAGAAGCAGAAGAAACAGAAGGCGCAGAAGCAGAATGAGAAGCAGAAGGAGAAATTGAAGCAGAAGCAGAAGCAGAAGGAGAAGCAGAAGCAGAAGAAGAAGCAGAAGAAGGAGAAGGACAAGGAGAAGGAGAAAGAGAAGCAGAAAGAGAAGCAGAACGAGAAGCAGGAGAAGTAGAAGCTAGAGAAGCCGAAGCAGAAGAAACAGAAGAAGGGGAAGAAGCAGAAGCAGAAGGAGAAGCAGAAACAGAAGGAAAAGCAGAAATAGAAGCAGGAGCAGCAGAAGAAGCAGCAGCAGAAGAAGCAGAAGCAGAAGAAGCCGAAAAAGCAAAAGCAGAACCTGAAGCAGAAGGAGAAGCAGGAGAAGCAGAAGAAGCAGAATCTGGAGAAGCAGAAGGAGAAGCAGAAGCAGAAAGAGAAGCAAAAGCAGAAGGAGAAGCAGAAGAAACAGAAGAAGTAGAGGCAGTATCAGAAGAAGCAGAAGATTCAGAAGCAGAAGGAGAAGCAGAAGGAAAAGCAGAAGAACTAGAAGGAGAAGGAGAAGGAGAAACAGGAGTAGAAGCAGAAAGAGAAGCAGAAGAAGGAGCAGTAGAAGGAAAAGCGGCAGGAGAAACAGAAAGAGCAGCAGAAGGAGAAGCAGGAGATGCAGAAACAGGAGAAGCAGAAGCAGAAGATACACGAGAAGGACAAGAAGCAGAAGCAGAAGGAGAAGCAGAAAGAGAAGGAGGGGAAGCAGAAGCAGGAGAAGCAGAAGCATAAGAATCCGAAGAAGCAGAAGCAGAACCTGAAGCAGAAGGAGAAGCAGGAGAAGCAGAAGAATCAGAGTCTGGAGAAACAGAATGAGAAGCAGAAGGAGAAGCAGAAGCAGAAAGAGAATCAAAAGCAGAAGGAGAAGCAGAAGAAACAGAAGAAGTAGAAGCAGTAGCAGTTGTAGCAGAAGCAGTAGGAAAAGCAGAAGGAAAAGCAGAAGAACAAGAAGGAGAAGGAGAAACAGAAGGAGAAGCAGAAGGAGAAGCAGAAAGAGAAGCAGGTAAAGCAGAAGAAGAAGAAGGAGAAGCAGAAGAAGCAGAAGCAGAAGGAGAAGCAGGAAAAGCAGAAGAAGCAGAAGCAAAAGGTGAAGCAAAAGAAGGAGAAGGAGATGCAGAGGCAGAAGAAGAAGCATAAGGACAAGCACAAGCAGAAGGAGATGCAGAAGGAGAAGCCGGAGAAGCAGAAGAAGCAGAAGCTGAAAGAGAAGCAGAAGTAGGAGAAGGAGAAGGAGGAGAAGCAGAAGCAGAAGGAGAAGCAGTAGCAGAATGAGAAGCAGAAAGAGAAGCAGGAGGAGGACAAGAAGCAGAAGCAGGAGAAGCCGAAAGAGAAGAAGCAGAAACAGAAGCAGAAGGAGAAGCAGAAGGAGAAGGAGAAGCAGCAGAAGAAGTAGAACCAGAAATTCAGGCACGAGAAACAGAAGAAGCAGAAGCAGAAGGAGAAGCAAAAAGAGAAGCAGAAGGAGAAGTAGAAAAAGCAGCAGAAGAAGCAGAAAAACAAGCAGGAGAAGCAGAAGCAGAAAGAGAAGTAGAAGCAGAAGAAGAAGCAGTAGAAGCAGAAGATACAGAAGCAGGAGAAGCAGAGCCAGAAGAAAAAGAAGGAGCATAAGAAGCAGAAGCAGAGGGAGAAACAGAACGAGATGAGCAGCAGAGGTGAAGCAGAAGGAAATGCAGAAGCAGAAAGAGAAGCAGAATAGAGAAGATGACGAGAAGTTGGAGAATCAGATGAGCAGAGCAGAATGTGAGCAGAGAGGATACGACAGCAGGAGCAGCTGAAAGAAGCAGAAGCGGGGAGAAGCC
>NW_012307822.1:0-2607 GCF_000151885.1 Dipodomys ordii | reverse complement strand
CTGCTACTGCCTCTGCTTCTTCTGTTTTTCTGCTTCTCCTTCTGCTTCTCCTTCTGCTTTTGCTTCTCTTTCTGCTTCTGCTTCTCCTTCTGCTTCTCCAGATTCTGCTTCTTCTGCTTCTGCTGCTTCTCCTTCTGCTTCAGGTTCTGCTTCTGCTTCGTCGGCTTCTTCTGCTTCTGCTTCTCCTGCTGCTGCTTCTTCTGCTTCTCCTGCTTCTCTTTCTGCTTGTCCTTCTGTTTCTGCTTCTCCTTCTGCTTCTGCTTCTTCTCCTTCTTCTGTTTCTTCTGCTTCTTCTTCTCCTGCTTCTGCTTCTCCTGCTTCTCGTTCTGCTTCTCTTTCTGCTTCTCCTTCTCCTTCTTCTGCTTCTCCTACTTCTGTTTCTCCTTCTGCTTCTGCTTCTCCTTCTGCTTCAATTTCTCCTTCTGCTTCTCATTCTGCTTCTCCGTCTTCTGTTTCTTCTGCTTCTCCTGCTTCTGCTTCTCCTGCTTCTCCTACTTCTCGTGCTGCTTCTCCTCCTGCGTCTCTTTCTGCTTCTGCTTATCCTTTTGCTTCTCCTACTCCTAATCCTTCTCTCTCGCCTTCTCCGTCTTCTTCTTCTGCTTCTCCTGCTGCTTCTGCTTCTGCTTATTCTACTATTTCTGTTTTTTCTGCTTCTGCTTCAGATTGTGCTTCTTCTGTTTCTGCTTCTTCGGCTTCTCCTGTTGCTTCTGCTTATGCTTCTCCTGCTTCTCCTTCTTCTGCTTCCCCTCCTTCTCTTTCTGCTTCTTCTGTTTCTGCTTCTCCTTCTGCTTCTGCTTCTTGTACTTCTCCTGTTTCTTCTGCTTCTGCTTCTCCTGTTTCTGCAGCTCCTGCTTCCCCTTCTGCTGCTCTTTCTGCTTCTCCTGCTGCTTTTCCTTCTCCTGGTCCTTCTTCTGTTTCTCTTTCTGCTTCTCCTTCTCCTTCTCGTTCTTCTGATTTTCCTTCTGCTTCTCCTTCTGCTTCTGCATCTTCTGCTTCTTCTGCTACTGCCTCTGCTTCTTCTGTTTCTTCTGCTTCTCCGTCTGCTTTTCCTTCTGCTTTTGCTTCTCTTTCTACTTCTGCGTCTCCTGCTTCTCCAGATTCTGCTTCTTCTGCTTCTCCTGCTTCTCCTTCTGCTTCAGGTTCTGCTTCTGCTTCTTATGCTTCTTCTGCTTCTGCTTCTCCTGCTTCTGCATCTTCTGCTTCTCCTGCTTCTCTTTCTGTTTTCCTTCTGTTTCTGCTTCTCCTTCTGCTTCTGCTTCTTCTCCTTCTTCTGTTTCTTCTGCTTCTCCTGCTTCTGCTTCTCCTGCTTCTCGTTCTGCTTCCCTTTCTGCTTCTCTTTCTGCTTCTCTTTCTCCTTCTGCTTCTCCTTCTGCTTCTTCTTCTCCTTCTGATTCTGGTTCCGCTTCAATTTCTCCTTCTGCTTCTCAATCTGCTTCTGCGTCTTCTGTTTCTTCTGCTTCTGCTTCTCCAGCTTCTCCTACTTCTCTTGCTGCTTCTCCTTCTGCGTCTCTTTCTGCTTTTGCTTATCCTTTTTCTTCTCCTACTCCTAATCCTTCTCTTTCGCCTTCGACGTCTTCTTCTTCTGCTTCTCCTGCTCCTTCTGCTTCTGCTTATTCTATTATTTCTGTTTGTTCTGCTTCTGCTTCAGATTGTGCTTCTTCTGTTTCTCCTGCTTCAGATTCTGCTTCTGCTTATTCGTCTTCTCCTGTTTCTTCTGCTTCTGCTTCTCCTGCTTCTTCTGCTTCTCCTGCTTCTCTTTTGCTTCTCCTTCTGCTACTGCTTCTCCTTCTGCTTCTGCTTCTGCTCTTCTCCTTCTTCTGTTTCTTATGCTTCTGTTTCTTCTGCCTTTTCTTTTTCTGTTTCTTCTGATTCTACTTCTGCTTCTCGTTCTTCTCCTCTTTCTGCTTCTACTTCTGCTTCTTCTGCTTCTCCTGCTTCTCCTTCTTGTTCTCCTTCTGTTTCTGATTCTCTTTCTGCTTCTGCTTCTCCTTCTGCTGCTCCTTCTCCTTCTCCTTCTTCTGCTTCTCCCACTGCTTCTGCTTCTGCTTCTTTTGCTTATTCTTTGTCTTCTGCTTCTGCTTCTCCTGCTTCTGCTTCTTCTGCTTCTACTGCTTCTCCTTATGCTTCTCCTTATGCTTCTCCTTATGCTGATGCTTCTTCTTCTTCTTCGTCTTCTTCGTCTTCTTCTTCTTCTTCTTCTTCTTCTTCTTCTTCTTCTTCTTCTTCTTCTTCTTCTTCTTCTTCTTCTTCTTCTTCTTCTCCTTCTCTTTCTTCTGCTTCTGCTTTTCCTGCTTCTTCTGCTTCTACTGCTTCTCTTTCTGCTTCTCATTCTGCTTCTGCTTCTCCTAATGCTTCTCCTATTGCTTCTGCTGCCCTTCCTTCTCCTTCTTCTTCTCCTACTTCTGCTTCACCTTCTGCTTCTGCTTCTCCTGCTTCTCCTTCTGCATCTACTGCTGCTTCAGCTTCTCCTTCTGCTGCTTCTTCTGCTTCAGCTTCTACTTCTTCTGCTTCTCCTTCTGCTTCTCCTTCTGATTCTCCTTCAGATGCTCCTTCTCCTTCTTTCAAATGATTCTGCTTTCATATGCTTAATAATTTTTCTTCTGCTTC
>NW_012307821.1:0-2607 GCF_000151885.1 Dipodomys ordii | reverse complement strand
TTCTTCTGCTTTTCCTTCTGCTTCTGCTGCAACTGCTACTGCTTCTTCTGTTTCTTCTGCGTCTCCTTCTGTTTTGATTCTCTTTCAGCTTCTGGTTCTCCTTCAGCTTCTCATTCAGCTTCTCCAGATTCTGCTTCTTCTGCTTCTCCTGCTTCCGCTTTTGCTTCAGGTTCTGCTTCTGCTTCTTCGGATTCTTATGCTTCTGCTTCTCCTGCTTCTGCTTCTTCTGCTTCCCCTCCTCTTTCTGCTTCTCCTTCTGTTTCTGCTTCTCCTTCTGTTTCTGCTTCTTGTCCTTCTCCTGTTACTTTTGCTTCTGCTTCTCCTGCTTCTGCTTCTTCTGCTTTTCCCGCTTCTCTTTCTGCTTCTGCTTCTCCTGCTACTGCTTCTTCTGCTTCTCTTTCTGCTTCTCCTTCTGCTTCGGGTTCTCCTACTGCTCTTTCTCTTTCTTCTGTTTCTTCTTCTTCTGCTTCTCCCGCTTCTGCTTCTTCTGCTTCTCCTGCTTGTCCTTCTCCTTCTGCTTCTCCTTCTTCTCCTTCTCTTTCTGCTTCTGCTTCTGCTTCTTCTGATTCTCCAACTTCTCCTTCTTCTTCTCCTTCTGTTTCTGCTTCGCTTTCTGCTTCTGCATCTCCATCTGCTTCACCTTCTGCTGCTCTTTCTCCTTCTTCTGTTTCTCCCTCTGCTTCTGCTTCTTATGCTTCTTCTTTATCTTCTGCTTCTGCTTCTCCTGCTTCTGCTTCTTATGCTTCTACTGCTTCTTATTCTGCTTCTGCTTCTTCTGCTTCTACTTCTCTTTGTGCTTCTGCTTCTCCTGCTTGTTTTTCTGCTTCTTCTGCTGCTTCTCCTTCTGCTGCTTCTTCTACTTCTCCTTCTCCTCCTTCTCTTTTTGCTTCGCCTTCTGCTTCTGCTTCTGCTTCTTCTGTTTCTCCTGCCTGAATTTCTAATTCTACTTCTGCTGCTGCTTCTCCTTCTGCTTCTACTTCTGATTCTGATTCTGCTTCTTCTGCTTCTTCTCTTTCGGCTTCTCCTGTTGTGCTTCTTGTGTTTCTCCTGCTTCTCTTTCTGCTTCTCATTCCGCTCTGCTTCTCCTTCTGCTTCTGCTTCTCCTCCTTCTCCTACTTCTGCTTCTCCTTCATCTTCTGCTTCTTCTGCTTCTCCTTCTGCATCTCCTTCTGCTTGTGCTTGGCCTTATGCTTCTTCTTCTGCCTCTGCTTCTCCTTCTCCTTCTTTTGCTTCTCCTTTTGCTTCTGCTTCTGCTTTACCTGCTTCTCCTTCTGCTTCTGCTTCTTCTGCTTTTCCTTCTGCATCTTTTTCTGCTTGTGCTTCTCCTTCTCCTTCTTTTGCTTCTCCTTCTTATTCTCCTTCTTCTTCTTCTTCTTCTTCTTCTTCTTCTGCTTTACCTGCTTCTCTTTCTGCTTCTCCTTCTGTTTCTCCTTCTCCTTCTTCTTCTTCTGCTTTTCCTTCTGCTTCTCGTTCTGCTTCTGCTACAACTGCTACTGCTTCTACTTCTTCTGTTTCTTCTGCTTCTCCTTCTGATTTTCATTCTCTTTCTGCTTCTGTTTCTCCTTCTCCTTCTCCAGATTCTGCTTCTTCTTCTTCTCCTGCTTCTCCTTCTGCCTGAGTTTCTCCTTCTGCTTCTTCGGATTCTTATGCTTCTGCTTCTCCTGCTTCTGCTTCTCCTGCTTCTCGTTGTGCTTCTCTTTCTGCTTCTCCTTCTCCTTCTTCTGCTTCTCCTTCTGCATCTGCTTCTCCTTCTGCTTCTGCTTCTGCTTCAATTTCTCTTCTGCTTCTCATTAAGCTTCTGCGTCTTCTGTTTCTTCTGCTTCTCCTGCTTCTGCTTCTCCTGCTTCTCCTACTTCTCGTGCTGCTTCTCTGCTTCTGCTTATCCTTTTGCTTCTCCTACTCCTAGTCCTTCTCTTTCGCCTTCTCCTTCTCCTTCTTCTGCTTCTCCTGCTTCTCCTTCTGCTTCTCCGTCTCATTCTCCTTATCCTTCAATTCCTCCTTCTTGTGCTTCTCTTTGTGCTTCTGCTTCTGCTTCTGCTTCTCCTGCTTCTGCTTCTGTTTCTCCTTCTGCTTCTCCTTCTGCTTCTCTTTCTGCTTCATATTCTGCTTCTGCTCCTCCTACTCCTAATCCTTCTCTTTCTCCCTCTTCTTCTGCTTCTCCTTCTGCTTCTGCTTCTTCTGCTTGTTCGGTTTCTTCTGCTTCTGCTTTTCCAGCTTCTGCTGCTTCTGCTTCTCTTTCTGCTTCAGGTTCTCCTTCTGATTCTTCGGCTTCTTCTGTTTCTTCTGCTTCTGCTTCTCCTGCTACTGCTTCTTCTGCTTCTCTTTCTGCTTCTCCTTCTGCTTCTGCTTCTCCTTCTGCTCCTTCTCCTTCTTCTGTTTCTTCTTCTTCTTCTGCTTCTCCGCTTCTGCTTCTTCTGCTTCTCCTGCTTGTCCTTCTCCTTCTGCTTCTCCTTCTCCTTCTTCTGCTTCTGCTTCTTCTGATTCTCCAACTTCTCCTTCTTCTTCTCCTTCTATTTCTGCTTCTCTTTCTGCTTCTGCATCTCCTTCTGCTTCACTTCTGCTACTCTTCTCTCTTCTGTTCTCCTCTGCTTCTATGCTTCTCTTTTC
>NW_012307820.1:0-2607 GCF_000151885.1 Dipodomys ordii | reverse complement strand
AGCGGGACACAACAGGGAACACAGCGAGAACTCAGCGGATATCTCTCAGCGGGACACAGCGTCGATACAGCGGGGACACAGCTGGACACAGCGGGGTACACAGCTGGGGACACAAAGGGACACATCTGGGGACACAGCGAGGACACAGCGGAACACAGCGTGGGACACAGCGAGGACACAGCGGTACACAGCGGGACACAACGGGACACAGCAGGGACACAGCAGTAGACACAGCGGGACATAGCGGGGGACAGAGCGGGAGAAAGTGGGACACACAGCGAGGACACAGCCGGGGACACCGCGGGGACAGAGGGGACTCAGCGGGGGACACAGCGAGGGACATAGCGGGACAGCGCAGAACACAGCGGGACACAGCGGAAAACAGCGGTGACCCTGCGAGGACACAGCGAGGACACAGCGGGACACAGCGGGGGACAAAACGAGGACACAGCGGGACACAGTGGGGACACAGCGGGGACACAGCGGGGACACAGCGGGACACAGCGGGTCTCAGCAGGGAAACAGCAGAACACAGCGTCGATACAGCAGGGACACAGCGGGACACAGTGGGGTACACACCTGGGGACACAAAGGGACACATCGGGGGACATAGCAAGCACACAGCGGAACACAGCGTGGGACACAGCGAGGACACAGCGGGACACAGCAGGAACACAGCAGTAGACACAGCGGGACACAGCGTTGATACAGCAGGGACACAGAGGGACACAGCTGGAAAAACAGCTGGGGACACAACGAGACACAGCAGGGGTCACAGCGAGGACACAGCAGAACACAGCGTGGTACACAGCGAGGACACAGGGGGACACAGCGTGACAGAGCGGGGACACAGCAGGGACACAGCGGGGGACACAGCCGAACACAACAGGACACAGCGGGGGGCACAGCAGGACACACCGGGGGAAACAGCGGGGGACACAGCGGGACACAACAGGGAACAAAGCGAGGACCCACCGGGACTCAGCGGGACACAGCGTCGATACAGCGGGGCCACAGCGTTACACAGCGGGTTACACAGCTGGGGACACAAAGGGACACAGTGGGGGACACAGCGGGACAGAGCGGGACACAGTGGGACACAGCGGGCATAAAGCATGAGACACAGCGGGGGACACGGCGGGAGAAAGCGGGGGACACAGCGGGACACAGCGGGACACAACAGGGAACACAGCGCGGACCCAGCGGGACCCAGCGGGACACAGCGTCGATACAGCGGGGACACAGCGTTACACAGCGGGTTACACAGCTGGGGACACAAAGGGACACAGTGGGGGACACAGCGGGACACAGCGGGACACAGTGGGACACAGCAAAGCATGAGACACAGCGGGGGACACAGCGGGGGACACGGCGGGAGACAGCGGGACACAGCGGGGGACACAGCGGGACACAACAGGGAACACAAGGAGGACCCAGCGGGACCCAGCGGGACACACCATCGATACAGCGGGGACACAGCGTTACACAGCGGGTTACACAGCTGGGGACACAAAGGGACACAGTGTGGGACATAGCGGGACACCACGGAACACAGCGGGACACAGCGGGAAACATAGGTGACCCTGCGGAGACACAGCGGGACACAGCGGGGGACACAGCGGGACACAGTGGGGGACAGAGAGTGGGACACAGCGAGACACAGCAGGGACAAAGCTGGACACAGCGGGGTGCACAGCGGGACACAACGGGGACACAGGGGGGACACAGCGAGACACAGCAGGGGACACAGCGAGGACAAAGCGGGAAACAGCGGGGGACACAGCGAGGACACAGCGGGACTCAGCGGGGGACACAGCATGATACCGCAGGACACAGCGGGACACAGCTGTACACAGCGGGGACACAGCAGGGACACAGCGGGGGACAAAGTGGAACACAGCAGGATACATTGTGGACACAGTGGGACAGAGCAGGACATAGCAGGACACAGCGGGGACACAGCAGGGGACACAGCGGGACACAGCGGGGGACACAGCGGGTGACACAGCGGGGGACACAGCGGGACACAGCGGGGGACACAGCGGGAGACAGCGGCGGACACAGCGAGGACACAGCGGGACATAGCGGGGAAACAGAGGGGACTAAGTGGGGGACACAGCGGAGGACAAATGGGACACCACCGGACACAGTGGTTCACAGCGGGACACAGCAGGGACACTGCGGTGACAAACCAGGACAAAGCGGTGGACACAACGGGACACAGTGGGACACAGCGGGGGCCACAGCCGGACACAGCGGGGGACAGAGAGGGGGACACAGGGGCGCAGAGCGGGGACACAGCTGGACACAGCGGGGTCCACAGCAGGAGAAAGTGGCCACACTGCGGGGACACAGCGAGGGACAGCGAGACACAGCGGGGGGCACAGTGAGGACACAGCGGGACAGAGCGGGGGATACAGCGAGGACACAGCGGGACATAGCAGGACACAGTGGGGACAGAGCTGGGACACAGCGGGACACAGCAGGACAGAGCGGGGACACAGTGGGGGACACAGCGGGGGACACAGCTGGGACACAGCGGGTACACAGCGGGACACAGCGGGGGGACACAGCGATGACACAGCGGGACACAGTCGGGAAAACAGA
>NW_012307819.1:0-2607 GCF_000151885.1 Dipodomys ordii | reverse complement strand
GAAGCAGAAGGAGAAGCAGCAGAAGAAGTAGAACCAGAAATTCAGGCAGTTAAAAACAGAAGAAGCAGAAGCAGAAGGAGAAGCAAAAAGAGAAGCACAAGGAGTAGTAAAAGAAGCAGCAGAAGGAGAAGCAGCAGAAGAAGCAGAAAAACAAGCAGGAGAAGCAGAAGCAGAAAGAGAAGTAGAAGCAAAAGAAGCAGAACCAAAAGAAGAAGCAGTAGAAGCATAAGAAGCAGAAGCAGGAGAAGCAGAAGCAGAAGTAGAAGGAGAAGTAGGAGAAGGAGAAGGAAGAGCCGCAGAAGCAATAGGAGAAGCAGAAGCAGAATGAGAAGCAGAAAGAGAAGCAGTAGAAGAAGAAGCAGGAAAAGAAGAAGCAGCAGAAAGAGAAGAAGAAGAAGAAGTAGAAGAAGAAGAAGAAGAAGAAGAAGAAGAAGAAGAAGAAGAAGAAGAAGAAGAAGAAGAAGAAGAAGAAGAAGAAGAAGAAGAAGAAGAAGAAGAAGGAGGAGGAGGAGGAGAAGGAGAAGGAGAAGCAGTAGAAGCAGAAGAAGCAGAAGCAGGAGAAGCAGAAGCAGGAGAAGCAGAAGCAGAAGAATAAGAATAAGCATAAGAAGCAGAATCAGAGGGAGAAGCAGAAGAAGGAGAAGCAGAAGCAGAAGAAGCAGCAGAAGCAGAAGAAGATGCAGAAGGAGAAGCAGGAGAAGCAGAAGAAGGAGAAGGAGAAGGCGAAAGAGAAGGATTGGGAGTAGGAGAAGCAAAAGGATAAGCAGAAGCAGAAAGAGACGCAGAAGGAGAAGCAGCACGAGAAGTAGGAGAAGCAGGAGAAGCAGAAGCAGGAGAAGCAGAAGAAACAGAAGACGCAGAAGCAGAAGGAGAAGCAGAAGAAGGAGAAGCAGAAGGAGAAGCATAAGGAGAAACAGAAGGAGAAGCAGGAGAAGCAGAAGCAGGAGAAGCAGAATCAAAAGAAATAGAAGAAGGATAAGAAGCAGAAGCAGAAAGCGAAGCACAAACAGAAGGAGAAGCAGAAATAGAAGCAGAAGAAGCAGAAGCAGAACCTGAAGCAGAAGGAGAAGCAGGAGAAGCAGAAGAAGCAGAATCTGGAGAAGAAGGAGAACCAGAAGGAGAAGCAGAAGCAGAAAGAGAAGCAGAAGAAACAGAAGAAGCAGAAGCAGAAGCAGTAGCAGAAGAAGCTGAAGATGCAGAAGCAGATAGAGAAGCAGAAGGAATAGCAGAATAATGACAAGGAGAAACAGAAGGAGAAGAAGAATGAGAAGCAGTAGGAGAAGCAGGAAAAACAGAAGAAGCAGAAACAGACGGAGAAGCAGAAGAAGGAGAAGCAGAATCAGAAGAAGAAGCAGAAGGAAAAGCAAAAGCAGAAGGAGATGCTGAAGGAGTAGCAGGAGAAGCAGAAGAAGCAGAAGCTGAAGGAGAAGAAGAAGGAGAAGAAGCAGAATCAGAAGAAGCAGAAGGAGAAGTAGAAAGAGAAGCCGACGAAGAGAAGCAGAACGAGAAGCAGGAGAAGCAGAAGAAGCAGAGCGGGAGAAGCAGAAGAAGAAGAAACAGAAGAAATAGAAGGAGCAGAAGCAGAAGGAGGACCAGAAACAGAAGGAGAAGCAGAAAGAGAAGCAGGAAAAGCAGAAGAAGCAGAAGCAGGAGAAGCAGAAGCAGAAGAAACAGGAGAAGGACAAGAAGCAGAAGCAGAAGCAGAAGGAGAAGCAGAAACAGAAGGAGAAGCAGAAAGAGAAGGAGGGGAAGCAGAAGAAGCAGAAGCAGGAGAACCAGAAGCATAAGAATCCGAAGAAGCAGAAGCAGAACCTGAAGCAGAAGGAGAAGCAGGAGAAGCAGAAGAAGCAGAATCTGGAGAAGCAGAATGAGAAGCTGAAGGAGAAGCAGAAGCAGAAAGAGCATCAAAAGGAGAAAGAGAAGTGGAAGAAACAGAAGAAGCAGAAGCAATAGCAGTTCCAGCAGAAGCAGAAGGAGAAGCAAAAGTAAAAGCAGAAGAACGAGAAGGAGAAGGAGAAACAGAAGGAGTAGCAGAAGGAGAAGCAGAAGAAGCAGAAGGAGAAGGAGAAGGAGAAACAGAAGCAGAAGAAGCAGCAGAAGGAGAAGCAGAAGGAGAAGAAGATGCAGAAGGAGCAGCAGGAGAAGCAGAAGAAGCAGAAGCAGAAGGAGAAGGAGAAGTAGGAGAAGGAGAAGGAAGAGCCACAGAAGCAATAGCAGTTCCAGCAGAAGCAGAATGAGAAGCAGAAAGAGAAGCAGTAGAAGAAGAAGAAGCAGGAAAAGCAGAAGCAGCAGAAAGAGAAGAAGAAGAAGAAGAAGAAGAAGAAGAAGAAGAAGAAGAAGAAGAAGAAGAAGAAGAAGAAGAAGAAGAAGAAGAAGAAGAAGAAGAAGAAGAAGAAGAGGAAGAGGAAGAAGAAGAAGAAGAAGAAGAAGAAGAAGAAGAAGAAGAAGAAGAAGAAGAAGAAGAAGAAGAAGAAGAAGAAGATGATGATGATGAAGATGATTATGATGATGTAGGAGAAGGAGAAGAAGAAGGAGAAGGAGAAGGAGAAGCAGGAGAAGCAGATGCAGAAGATAAAGATAAGCATAAGGATGCAGATCAGAGGGAGA
>NW_012307818.1:0-2607 GCF_000151885.1 Dipodomys ordii | reverse complement strand
AGAATCAGAAGTAGAAGCTGAAGAAGGAGAAGCTGGAGCTGAAGAAGCAGCAGAAGGAGAAGCAGAAGCAGAAGAAGATGCAGAAGGAGAAGCAGGAGAAGCAGAAGAAGCAAAAGCAGAAGGAGAAGCAGAAGTAGGAGAAGGAGAAGGAGAAGGAAGGGCAGCAGAAGCTATAGGAGAAGCAGAAGGAGACTCAGAAGCAGAATGAGAAGCAGAAAGAGAAGCAGAAGAAGCAGAAGAAGCAGGAAAAGCAGAAGCAGAAGAAAGAGAAGAAGAAGAAGAAGAAGAAGAAGAAGAAGAAGAAGAAGAAGAAGAAGAAGAAGAAGAAGAAGAAGAAGAAGAAGAAGAAGAAGAAGAAGAAGAAGAAGAAGAAGAAGAAGAAGAAGAAGAAGAAGAAAAAGAAGACGAAGAAGAAGAAAAAGAAGAAGAAGAAGAAGAAGAAGAAGAAGAAGAAGAAGAAGAAGAAGAAGAAGAAGAAGAAGAAGAAGAAGAAGAAGAAGAAGAAGACGAAGAAGAAGAAGAAGAAGGAGAAGCATAAGGAGAAGCAGTAGAAGCAGAAGAAGCAGAAGAAGGAGAAGCAGAAGCAGAAGAAAAAGAATAAGCAAAACAAGCAGAAGCAGAAGCAGGGGGAGAATCAGAAGAAGGAGAAGGAGAAGGAGCAGCAGAAGGAGAAGCAGAAGCAGAAAGAGAAGCAGAAACAGAAGGAGAACAAGAAGGAGAAGCAGGAGAAGCAGAAGAAGCAGAAATAGAAGCAGAAAGAGAAGGAGAAGAAGGAGAAGCAGAAGTAGCATCAGAAGAAACAGAAGAAGAAGAAGCAGAAGAAACAGAAGCAAAAGAAAAAGAAGAAGGAGAAGAGCAGAAGCAGAAGCAGAAGGAGAAGCAGAAGAAGAAGGAGAAGCAGAAGCAGAAGTAGATCAGGTGAAGCCGAAGAAGCAGAATCATAATCTGAAGCAGAAGGAGAAACAGAAGAAGCACAATCTGAACTAGAAGCAGAAGAAACAGTAATAGTAGAATAAGCAGAAGCAGAAGCAGCAGGAGAAGCAGAAGAAGAAGACGGAGAAGGAGAGAGAGAAGGAGTACGAGTAGGAGAAGCAAAAGGATAAGCAGAAGCAGAAAGAGTCGCAGAAGGAAAAGCAGCACGAGAAGTAGGAGAAGCAGGAGAAGCAGAAGCAGGAGAAGCAGAAGAAACAGAAGACGCAGAAGCAGAATGAGAAGCAGAAGGAGAAATTGAAGCAGAAGCAGAAGGAGAAGCAGAAGAAGGAGAAGGAAAAGGAGAAGCAGAAAGAGAAGCCGAACGAGAAGCAGGAGAAGCAGAAGCAGGAGAAGCAGAAACAGAAGAAGGAGAAGAAACAGAAGGAGAAGCAGAAACAGAAGGAAAAGCAGAAAGAGAAGCAGAAGAAGCAGCAGCAGGAGAAGCAGAAGCAGAACCTGAAGCAGAAGGAGAAGCAGGAGAAGCAGAATCTGGAGAAGCAGAAGGAGAAGCAGAAGCAGAAAGAGAAGCAAAAGCAGAAGCAGAAGGAGAAGCAGAAGAAACAGAAGAAGCAGAGGCAGTAGCAGAAGAAGCAGAAGATGCAGAAGCAGAAGGAGAAGCAGAAGTAAAAGCAGAAGAACGAGAAGGAGAAGGAGAAACAGAAGGAGAAGCAGAAAGAGAAGCAGAAGAAGAATCAGTAAAAGGAAAAGCAGCAGGAGAAGCAGAAAGAGCAGCAGAAGGAGAAGCAGGAGATGCAGAAACAAGAGAAGCAGAAGCAGAAGAAACAGGAGAAGGACAAGAAGCAGAAGCAGAAGGAGAAGCAGAAACAGAAGAAGAAGCGGAAAGAGAAGGAGGGGAAGCAGAAGAAGCAGCAGCAGGAGAAGCAGAAGCATAAGAATAAGAAGAAGCAGAAGCAGCAGAAGCAGAACCTGAAGCAGAAGGAGAAGCAGAAGAAGCAGAATCTGGAGAAGCAGAATGAGAAGCTGAAGGAGAAGCAGAAGCGGAAAGAGAATCAAAAGCAGCAGGAGAAGCAGAAGAAACAGAAGAAGCAGAAGCAGTAGCATTTGCAGCAGAAGCAGAAGGAAAAGCAGAAGAAGGAGAAGGAGAAGGAAAAACAGAAGCAGAAGCAGAAGGAGAATCAGAAGGAGAAGCAGAAGAAGCAGAAGGAGAAGCAGAAGGAGAAGCAGAAGCAGAAGAAGCAGCAGAAGGAGAAGAGGAAGCAGAAGAAGATGCAGAAGGAGAAGCTGGAGGAGCAGAAAAAGCAGACGCAGAAGAAGAAGTAGAAGTAGGAGAAGGAGAAGGAAGACCAGCAGAAGCAATAGGAGAAGCAGAAGGAGAAGCAGAAGCAGAATGAGAAGCAGAAAGAGAAGCAGTAGAAGCAGAAGAAGCAGGAAAACAGAAGCAGACGAAAGAGAAGAAGAAGAAGAAGAAGAAGAAGAAGATGAAGAAGAAGAAGAAGAAGAAGAAGAACAAGAACAAGAACAAGAACAAGAACAAGAAGAAGAACAAGAAGAACAAGAAGAAGAAGAAGAAGAAGAACTAGAAGAAGAAGAAGAAGAAAAGAAGAAGAAGAAGAAGAAGAAGAAGAAGAAGAAGAAGAAGAAGAAGAAGAAGAAGAAGAAGAAGAAGAAGAAGAT
>NW_012307817.1:0-2608 GCF_000151885.1 Dipodomys ordii | reverse complement strand
CTTTTTGCTTCTCCTTCTGCTTCTGCTTCTGATTCTTCTGTTTCTCCTGCCTGAATTTCTGGTTCTACTTCTGCTGCTTCTCCTTCTGCTTCTGCTTCTACTTCTGCTTCTGATTCTGCTTCTTCTGCTTCTTCTCTTTCGGCTACTCCTGCTACTGCTTCTTGTGCTTCTCCTGCTTCTCTTTCTGCTTCTCATTCCACTTCTGCTTCTCCTTCTGATTCTGCTTCTCCTCCTTCTCCTTCTCCTACTTCTGATTCTACTTCATCTTCTGCTTCTTCTGCTTCTCCTGCTTCTCCTTCTGCATCTCCTTCTGCTTGTGCTTTTCCTTATGCTTCTTCTTCTGACTCTGCTTCTCCTTCTCCTTCTTTTGCTTCTCCTTTTGCTTCTGCTTCTTCAGCTTTTCCTGCTTCTCCTTTTGCTTCTGCTTCTTCTGCTTCTCCTTCTGAATCTTCTTCTGCTTCTGCTTCTCCTTCTTCTGCTTCTCCTTCTCATTCTCCTACTGCTTCTCCTTCTGTTTCCCTTCTCCTTCTTGTTCTTCTGCTTTTCCTTCTGCTTCATCTTCTGCTTCTGCTACAACTGCTACTGCTTCTACTTCTTCTGTTTCTTCTGCTTCTCCTTCTGCTTTGGATTCTCTTTCTGCTTCTGCTTCTCCTTCTGTTTCTCCTTCTGCTTCTCCAGATTCTGCTTCTTCTGCTTCTCCTGCTTCTCCTTCTGCTTCTTCGGATTCTTCTGTTTCTTCTGCTTCTGCTTCTCCTGCTTCTTCTGCTTCTCCTGCTTCTCTTTCTGCTTCTTCTTCTTCTTCTGCTTCTCCTTCTACTTCTGCTCTTTTCCTTCTTCTGTTTTTTTGCTTCTGTTTCTACTGCTTCTTCTTCTTCTGTTTCTTCTGATTCTACATCTGCTTCTCCTTCTCCTTCTCTTTCTACTTCTACTTTTACTTCTTCTGATTCTCCTGCTTCTCCTTCTTGTTCTCCTTCTGTTTCTGCTTCTCTTTCTGCTTCTGCTTCTCCTTCTGCTGCTCCTTCTCCTTCTGCTTCTCCCTCTCATTCTGCTTCTTATTCTTATTCTTTTTCTTCTGCTTCTGCTTCTCTTGCTTCTGTTTCTTCTGCTTCTTCTGCTTCTTCTGCTTCTCCTTCTGCTTCTCCTTCTCCTTCTTCTTCTTCTTCTTCTTCTTCTTCTTCTTCTTCTTCTTCTTCTTCATCTCATCATCATCTTCTCTATCTTTTGCTTCTGGTTTTCCAGCTTCTTCTGCTTCTACTGCTTCTCTTTCTGCTTCTAATTTGCTTCTGCTAATCCTTCTGCTTCTCCTATTGCTTCTGCTGCTCTTCCTTCTCCTTCTCCTACTTCTGCTTCTCCTTCTGCTTCTCCTTCTGCTTCTCCTTATATTTCTCTTTCTCCTTCTCGTTCTTCTGCTTCTACTTCTGCTTTTGCTTCTGCTACTTATGCGTCTTCTGTTTCTTTTGCTTCTGCTTCAGTTGCTTCTGCTTCTTAGCTTCTCCTGCTTCTGTTTCTGCTTCTTCTTCTTCTTCTCTTTCGGGTTCTCCTGCTTCTGCTTCTTGTGCTTCTCCTGCTTCTCTTTCTGCTACTCATTCTGCTTCTGCCTCTCCTTCTGCTTCTGCTTCTACGCCTTCTCCTACTTCTGCTTCTCCTTCAGCTTCTGCTTCTTCTGCTTCTCCTGCTTCTCCTTCTGCATCTCCTTCTGCTTGTGCTTGTTCTTATGCTTCTTCTTCTGCTTCTGCTTCTCCTGCTTCTTTTGGTTCACCTTTGGCTTCTGCTTCTTCTGCTATTCCTGCTTTTCCTTCGGCTTCTCCCTCTGCCTCTCCTTCTGCTTTTCCTCTCTTTCTCCTTCTCCTTCTCGTTCTTCTGCTTTTCCTTCTGCTTCTCCTTCTGCTTCGACATCTTCTCTTTCTCCCTCTGCTTCTGCTTCTCATGCTTCTTCTTTTTCTTCTGTTTCTGCTCCTCCTGCTACTGCTTCTTCTGCTTCTCCTTCTTCTCTTTCTGCTTCTCCTTCTTCTTCTCCTTCTGCTTCTTCCTCTTCTGTTCTTCTTCTCCTTCTCCTTTTGCTCCTTCTTCTCCTTATGCTTCTCCTTCTTCTTCTTCTTCTTCTTCTTCTCCTTCTTCTTCTTCTTCTTCTTCTTCTTCTTCTTCTTCTTCTTCTTCTTCTTCTTCTTCTCCTCCTCCTCCACATACTCCTCCTCCTCCTCCACCTCCTCCTCCTCCTTCTTCTTCTTCTTTTTCTTCTTCTTCTTCTTCTTCTTCTTCTTCTTCTTCTTCTTCTTCTTCTTCTTCTTCTTCTTCTTCTTCTTCTTCTTCTTCTTCTTCTTCTGCTGCATCTGCTGCTGCTGCTGCAGCTGCATCTTAATTTGAACTTCTGGTGCATCTCGTACTAGTTCTTATTATTATGCTGCTACTACTGCAACAACTATAGCTTCAGCTGCATTTATGCTACAACTGAACTACAACTTCTGCTTCTTCTTCAGATTACTGCTACTTCTGCTTCCTCCTGCTACATCTTCAGCATCATCTGCTGACTCCTGCTTCTGCTTCCAGCTGCATCATCCAGCTCATGCATCCTCCTTCGACCTCCTACTACTTCTACCTCTTGCTTCTC
>NW_012307816.1:0-2608 GCF_000151885.1 Dipodomys ordii | reverse complement strand
ACAGCGGGACACAGAGGGGGACACAGCGGGACACAGCGGGGTACACAGGGGGGACAAAGGGTACACAGCAGGGGACACAGCGAGGACACAGCGGGACACATCTGGGACACAGCGGGAATCAGCGGGGGACACAGAGGGGTACACAGCGGGACACAGCAGTGGACAAAGCAGGACACAGTGAGGGACACAGCGAGGAAACTGCGGGCCTCTGCGGGAGACACAGCGAGGACACAGCGTGACACAGCAGAACACAGCGGGACACAGCAGGGACACAGCAGGGGACACAGCGGGACACAGAGGGGGACACAGCGGGACACAGCGGGGGACACAGGGGGGACAAAGGGGACACAGCAGGGGACACAGCGAGGACACAGCGGGACACATCTGGGACACAGCGGGAATCAGCGGGGGACACAGCAAGACACAGCGTGACACAGCGGGGACACAGCAGGGACACAGCGGGAGACACAGTGGGACACAGCAGGGGACACAGCAGGGGACACAGAGGGACAGAGCGGGACACAGCAGGGGACACAGGGGGGACACAGCGGGACACAGCGGGGGACACAGTGAGGACACATTGGGAAACAGCGGGGACACAGCGGGACTCAGAGGGGGACACAGCAGTACACAGCGGGACACAGCGGGGCACAGCAGGGACACAGCGGGGGACACAGCGGGAAACAGCGAGGGACACTGCGGGGGACACAGCGGGACACAGTGTGGAACACAGAGGGTACACAGCGGGACCCAGCGGGACACAGCGTCGATACAGCGGGGACACAGCGTGACACAGCAGGGTACATAGCTGGGGACACAACGGGACACAGTGGGGGACATAGCGGGACACAGCGGGACACAGCGGGACACAGCGGGTCACAGCGGGGACAAAGCGGGGGACTCAGCAGGGGACACAGCGGGGGACAAACGGGACACCACGGAATACAGCGGGATACAGTGGGACACAGGGGGGACACAGCAGGACACAGCGGGACACAGAGGGGGACACAGCGGGACACAGCGGGGGAAAGAGCGGGGGACAAAGCGGGACACCACGGGTCACAGTGTGTCACATCGGGACACAGCGGCGACACTGCGGGGACACAGCGGGACAAAATGGGGGACACAGCGGGACACAGCGGGAGACAGCATTGGACACAGGAGGGGATAGCGGGGGACAGAGAGGGGACACAGCAGAACACAGCGGTGACACAGCTGGACACAGCTGGGTACACAGCGGGACATAGAGGACACACAGCGGGGACACAGCGGGACACAGTGGGGAACTCACCGGGACACAGCGGGGGACACAACAAGGACACAGCGGAACACTGTGGGAGACACAGCCAGGACACATCCGGACCCAGTGGAACACAGTGTGACACAGCGGGGACACAGCAGGGGACACAGCGGGACACAGTGGGGGACACAGGGGGGACAAAGCGGGACACAGCGGGACACAGCGGGACACAGCGGGACACAGCGGGGACACAGCAGGGACACAGCGGTGGACACAGAGGGACAGAGCAGGGGACACAGCAGGAGACACAGGGGGACACAGCGGGACACAGCGGGGGACACACGGGGGGACACAGCGGGACACAGGGGGGACACAGTGAAGACACATTGGGACACAACGGGGACACAGCGGGACTCAGCGGGGGACACAGCAGTACACAGCGGGACACAACGGGTCACAGCAGGGACAGAGCGGGTGACACAGAGGGGTACACAGTGGGACACAGCAGTGGACAAAGCAGGACACAGTGGGGGACACAGCGAGGACACTGCGGGACACTGCGGGAGACACAGCAAGGACACAGCGGGACACAGTGGAACACAGCGGGACATAGCAGTGACACAGCAAGGGACACAGCGGGACACAGCCGGAGACACAGCGGGACACAGTGGGGGAGACAGGGAGGACACAGCGGGACAAAGCGGGGGACACAGCGGGACACAGCGAGGGACACAGCGTCGATAGAGCGGGGACACAGCGGGGTACACAGCTGGGGACACAACCGGACACAGTGGGGGACATAGCGGGACACAACGGGATGCAGCGGGACACAGCGGGGCACAGCGGTGACAAAGCGGGAGACACAGCAGGGAACAGAGCAGGACACAGCGGGACACAGCGGGGACAGAGCGGGGACTCAGCGGGGGACAAACGGAACACCACGGAACACAGCGGGATACAGCGGGACACAACGGGGACAAAGCGGGACTCAGCGGGGAACACAGCAGGGGACAAAGCGGGACACAGTGTGACACATCGCGCCACAGCGGCGATACTGCGGGGACACAGCGGGACAAAGTGGGGGACACAGCGGGACACAGCGGGGGACACAGCAGGGGGTAGCGGGGGACAGAGAGTGGACAGAATGGAACACAGCGGTGACACAGCTGGACACAGCGGGGTACAAAGCGGGACACAGCGGGCACACAGCGCGGACACAGCAGGGACACAGCAGGGGGACACAGTGGGACACAGCAGGGACACAGCAGGGGGCACAGAGGGACACAGCGGGACACAGCGGGACACAGCGGGGCACAGCAGGGACACAGCGAGGGACACAGCAGGGACACAGCGGGACACACCGGGGGA
>NW_012307815.1:0-2608 GCF_000151885.1 Dipodomys ordii | reverse complement strand
ACAGCGAGGACAGAGCAAGGACATAGCGGGACACAGAGTGGGACTCAGCGGGGAACACAGCGGGGGACAAAGCGGGACACCACTGGACACAGTGGGACACAGAGGGGACACTGCGGGGACACAGCGGGATAAAGCGGGGGACACAGCGGTACACAGCAGGACACAGTGGGGACACAGCGGGGGACACAGTGGGGGACACAGGGGGACACAGCGGGACACAGAGGGGACACAGCGGGGGACACAGCTGGACACAGCATGGGACACAGCAGGGGACAAAACGGGACACAGCAAGTGACACAGCATGGTACACAGCGGGACACAGCCGGGGACACAGCTGCACACAGCGGGGGATACAGCGGGACACAGCGGGGGACACAGCGGGACACAACGTGGTACACAGCGGGACACAGCGGGGTACACAGTGGGGGACACAACGGGACACAGCGAGTGACACAGCGGGAAACATAGGGACACAGCGAGGACAACGCGGGGGACACAGCGGGGGACAGAGCAGGACACAGTGGGGGACACAGGGAAGACACAGCCGGACACAGCGGGGACACAGCGGGGACTCAGCGCGGGAAACAGCGGGTGACAAAGCGGGACACCACGGGACAGAGCGGGGCACACAGCAGGACACAGCATACACAGCGGGGAACACAGCGAGGACACAGCGGGACCAAGTGTGACACAGCGTCGATACAGCGACGACACAGGGGGACACAGCGGGTTACACAGCTGGGACACAACGGCACACTGTGGGGGTCACAGCGGGACACAGCGGGGGACAGAGCGGGGGACAGAGCAGGACACAGCGGGGAGAGAGCTGGACACAGCAGGGTACACAACGGGACACAGCGGGGACACAGCGGACACAGCTCGACACAGCGGGGCACAAGGGGACACAGCGGGGACACAGCCAGACAAAGCAGGGACACAGCCAGACAAAGCGGGGACACAGCATTGGTCACACCGGGACACAGCGGGGGACACAGCGGGACACAGCGGGGGACACAGCAGGGGACACAGCGGGACACAGCGGGAACACAGTGGGGACTCAGCGGGGAACACAGCGGGAGACAACGCAGGACACCACGGAACACAGTGGGACACAGTGGGGACACAGCGGGGACACAGCAGGACAAAGCAGGAGACACAGCGGGACAAAGCGGGACACAGCGGGGGACACAGCAGGGACATAGTGGGGGACCCAGCAGGACCCAGCGGGAACCAGCAGGGACACAGCGGGGACACAGCGGGGGACAGAGCGGGACACATTGGGGGACACAGCGGAGGACACCACGGTACAAAACAAGGGACACAGCGAGGACACAGCGAGACATAGCAGGGACACAGTGGGGGACACAGCGGTACACAGCGGGGACAGAGTGGGACACAGCGGGACACAGCGGGACACAGTGGGGGACACAGCAGGACACAGCTGGGGACACAGCGAAGACACAGTGGGACACTGCGGGAGACAAAGAGAGGAAACACCGGGGACACAGCAGCGACACAGAGGGGACTCAGCGGGGGACACAGCACGGGTCACAGCGGGACACACCGGCGAACACAGCGAGGACACGGCAAATCGCAGCGGCAAACAGCGTCGATACAGTGGGGATATAGCGGGACACAGCGGGGTACACAGCTGGGTACACAACGAGACATAGTGGGGGACCCAGTGGGAAACAACGGTACAGAGGGGGACACAGCGGGGACAAAGCGTGAGACACAGCGGGGGACAGAGCGGGAGACAACGGCAGACACAGCGCGGACACAGCGGGTCACAGCAGGGACACAGCGGGGACTCAGTCGGGGACACAGCGGGGGACAAAGCGGGACACCACGGAACACAGCGGGACACAGCGGGACACAGCGGTGACAATGCAAGGGTACAGCGGGGGACACAGAGAGACACAGGGGGATCAGTGGGAGACACAGCGGGATTCAGCGCGGGACAGAGAGCGAAACACAGCGGGACACAGCGGTCACACAGCTGGACACAGCGGGGTACACAGCCGGACACAGCGGGGACACAGCGGGGACACAGCAGGACACAGCGGGACACAGCAAGGACACAGCGGGACACAGCAGGACACAGCGGGACATAGCGGGGACACAGAGGGGACTCAGCGGGGGACACAGCGGGGGACAAAGCGGAACACCACGGGACACAGTGGGACACAGCGGGGGACACTGCTTTGACAGAGCGGGACAAAGCGGGGGACACAGCGGGACACAGCGGGACCCAGGGTGACACAGCGGGACACAGCGGAACACAGCGGGGACAGAGCGGGACACAGCTGGACACAGCAGGACACAGTGGGATACACAGCGGTCAAAGAGGGACACAGCGGGGACACAGCAGGGACATAGTGGGGGACCCAGCGGGATCCAGCGGGACCCAGGTGGGACACAGCGGGACACATTGGGGGACACAGCGGAGGACACAGCGGTACAAAACAGGGGACACAGCGAGGACACCGCGAGACACAGCAGGGACACAGCGGGGAACACAGCGTGGGACAAAGCGGGACACAGTGGGGGACACAGCGGGACTCTGCGGGACACAGAGGGACACAGCTGGACACAGCGGGGACACAGC
>NW_012307814.1:0-2608 GCF_000151885.1 Dipodomys ordii | reverse complement strand
ATCACTACTGCTTCTTCTGCTACTGCCTCTGCTTCTTCTGTTTTTTTCTGCTTCTCCTTCTGCTTTTGCTTCTCTTTCTGCTTCTGCTTCTCCTTCTGCTTCTCCGGATTCTGCTTCTTCTGCTTCTCCTGCTTCTCCTTCTGCTTCAGGTTCTGCTTCTGCTTCTTCGGCTTCTTCTACTTCTGCTTCTCCTGCTGATGCTTCTTCTGCTTCTCCTGCTTCTCTTTCTGCTTTTGCCTCTGTTTCTGCTTCTCCTTCTGCTTCTGCTTCTTCTCCTTCTTTTGTTTCTTCTGCTTCTGCTTCTCCTGCTTCTGCTTCTCCTGCTTCTCGTTCTGCTTCTCTTTCTGCTTCTCGTTCTGCTTCTCCTTCTCCTTCTTCTGCTTCTGCTTCTCCTTCTGCTTCTGCTTCAATTTCTCCTTCTGCTTCTCATTCTGCTTCTGCGTCTTCTGTTTCTTCTGCTTCTCCTGCTTCTGCTCCTCCTGCTTCTCCTACTTCTCGTGCTGCTTCTCCTTCTGCGTCTCTTTCTGCTTCTGCTTATCCTTTTGCGTCTCCTACTCCTAATCCTTCTCTTTCGCCTTCTCCTTCTTCTTCTTCTGCTTCTCCTGCTGCTTCTGCTTCTGCTTATTCTACTATTTCTTTTTCTTCTGCTTCTGCTTTAGATTGTGATTCTTCTGTTTCTCCTGCTTCATATTCTGCTTCTGCTTCTTCGGCTTCTCCTGTTTCTTCTGCTTCTGCTTCTCCTGCTTCTTCTGCTCCTCCTGCTTCTCTTTCTCCTTCTCCTTCTGCTTCTGCTTCTCCTTCGGCTTCTGCTTCTGCTCTTCTCCTTCTTCTGTTTCTTTTGCTTCTGTTTCTTCTTCTTCTTCTTCTCTTTATTCTGCTTCTTCTTTTCCTGCTTCTTCTGCTTCTACTGCTTATCTTTCTGCTTCTCATTCTGCTTCTGCTTCTCCTTCTCCTTCTCCTACTGCTTCTGCGGCTCTTCCTTCTCCTTCTCCTACTTCTACTTCTCCTTCTGCTTCTGCTTCTTCTGCTTCTCCTGCTTCTCCTTATGCATCTTCTTCTGTTTCTGCTTCTCCTTCTGCTGCTTCTTCTGCTTCTGTTTCTCCTTCTACTTCTCCTTCTGCTTCTTCTGCTTCTCCTTCTCCTTCTGCTTCTTCTGCTTCTCCTTCTGTTTCTCCTTCTCCTTCTCGTTCTTCTGCTTTTCCTTCTGCTTCTGCTGCAACTGCTACTGCTTCTGCTTCTTCTGTTTCTTCTGCTTCTCCTTCTGCTTTTGATTCTCTTTCTGCTTCTGCTTCTGCTTCTACTTCAGCTTCTCATTCTGCTTCTCAAGATGCTGCTTTTTCTCCTTCTCCTGCTTCTCCTTCTGCTTCAGGTTCTGCTTCTGCTTCTTCGGATTCTTATGCTTCTGCTTCTCCTGCTTCTGCTTCTTCTGCTTCCCCTCTTTCTCTTTCTGCTTCTCCTTCTGTTTGTGCTTTTCCATCTGCTTCTTGTCCTTCTCCTGTTTCTTCTGCTTCTCCTGCTTCTGTTTCTTCTGCTTTTCCTGCTTCTCTTTCTGCTTCTCCTTCTGCCCTTCTCCTTCTTCTGTTTCTCCTTCTTCTGCTTCTCCCGCTTCTGCTTCTTCTGCTTCTCCTGCTTCTCGTTCTGCTTCTCTTCGTCGGCTTCTCTTTCGATTTCTGCTTCTGCTTCTTCTGATTCTGCTTCTTCTCCTTCTTCTTCTCCTTCTGCTTCTGCTTCTTCTGCTTCTCCTTCTTCTCCTTCTGCTTCTCCTTCTGCTGTGCTTTTCCTTCTGCTTCTGCTTCTGCTTCTCCTTCTCCTTCTTCTGCTTCTCTGTCTGCTTCTGCTTCTTCTGCTTTTCCTGCTTCTCCTTCTGCTTCTCCTTCTGTTTCTCCTTCTCGTTCTTCTGCTATTCCTTCTGCTTTTCTTTCTGCTTCTCTATCTTCAGCTTTTTCTGCTACTGCTTCTACTTCTTCTGTTTCTTCTGCTTCTCTTTCTGTTTCTCCTTCTGCTTTTGCTTCTCTTTCTGCTTCTGCTTCTCCTTCTGCTTCTCCAGATTCTGCTTCTTCTACTTCTCCTGCTTCTCCTTCTGCTTCAGGTTCTGCTTCTGCTTCTTCGGCTTCTTCTGCTTCTGCTTCTCCTGCTGCTGCTTCTTCTGCTTCTCCTGCTTCTCGTTCTGCTTCCCTTTCTGCTTCTCCTTCTCCTTCTTCTGCTTCTCCTTCTGCTTCTGCTTCTCCTTCTGCTTCTGCTTCAATTTCTCCTTCTGCTTCTCATTCTGCTTCTGCGTCTTCTGTTTCTTCTGCTTCTCCTGCTTCTGCTTCTCCTGCTTCTCCTACTTCTCGTGCTGCTTTTCCTTCTGCGTCTCTTTCTGCTTCTGCTTATCCTTTTGCTTCTCCTACTCCTAATCCTTCTCTCTCGCCTTCTCCGTCTTCTTCTTCTTCTCCTTCTCTTGCTGATTCTGCTTCTGCTTATTCTATTACTGTTTCTTCTGCTTCTGCTTCAGATTGTGCTTCTTCTGTTTCTCCTTCTGCTTCAGATTATGATTCTGCTTCTTCGGCTTCGCCTGTTTCTTCTGCTTCTGCTTCTCCTAATTCTCTGCTTCTCCTGCTTCTCTTTC
>NW_012307813.1:0-2608 GCF_000151885.1 Dipodomys ordii | reverse complement strand
AGAGACCTGAAGCAGAAGGAGAACCAGAAGCATCAGAAGCTGGAAAAGCAGAAGCAGAAGATACAGAACAAGCAGAAGAAGCAGAAGCAGAAGGAGAAGCAGAAGAAGCAGAAGCTGAAGCAGAAGAAATAGAAAAAGCAGAAAAAGAAGAAGAAGCAGAAGAAGAACAAGCAGGAAAAGCAGAAGGAGAAGGAGAAGGAGAAAGAGAAGGATTAGGAGAATCAGACGGATAAGCAGAAGCAGAAAGAGAAGGAGAAGGAGAAGGAGAAGCAGGAGAAGCAGAAGAAGCAGAAGCAGGAGAAGCTTAAGCAGAATGAAAAGCAGAAGAAGGAGAAATTGAAACAGAAGAAGATGCAGAAGCAGAAGCAGAAGGACAAGCAGAAGAAGGAGAAGGAGAAGGAGAAGCAGAAGGATAAGAATAAAGAGAAACAGAAGGAGAAGCAGTAGAAGCATAAGCAGAAGAAATAGAAGAAGGAGAAGAAACAGAAGCAGAAAGAGAAACAGAAACAGAAGGAGAAGCAGAAATAGAAGCAGTAGAAGCCGAAGAAGCAGAAGCAGAACCTGAAGCGGAAGGAGAAGCAGAAGAAGCAGAATCTGGAGAAGAAGAAGGAGAACCAGAAGGAGAAGCAGAAGCAGAAAGAGAAGCAAAAGCAGAAGGAGAAGCAGAAGAAACAGAAGAAGCAGAAGCAGTAGCAGAAGAAGCTGAAGATGCAGAAGCAGAAAGAGAAGCAGAAGGAATAGCAGAAGAACGAGAAGGAGAAGGAGAAACAGAAGCAGAAGAAGAAGGAGAAGCTTGAAGGAGAATCAGGAAAGGCAGAAGAAGCAGAATCAGACGGAGAAGCAGAAGGAGAAGGAGAAGCAGAAGCAGAAGAAGCAGAATTTGGAGAAGCAGAAGGAGAAGCAGAAGCAGAAAGAGAAGCAAAAGCAGAAGGAAAAGCAGAAGGGGAAGCAGAAGAAGCAGAAGGAGAAGCAGAAGCAGAAGGAGAAGCAGAAGGAGAAGCAGAAGCAGAAGCAGCAGAAGGAGAAGCAGAAGCAGAAGAAGATGCAGAAGGAGAAGCAGGAGAAGCAGAAGAACCAGAAGCAGAAGGAGAAGTATTAATAGGAGAAGGAAGAGCCGCAGAAGAAATAGGAGAAGCAGAAGGAGAAGCAGAAGCAGAAAGAGAAGCAGAAAGAGAAGCAATAGAAGCAGAAGAAGCAGGAAAAGTAGAAGCAGAAGTAAGAGAAGAAGAAGTAGAAGAAGAAGAAGAAGAAGAAGAAGAAGAAGAAGAAGAAGAAGAAGAAGAAGAAGAAGAAGAAGAAGAAGAAGAAGAAGGAGGAGGAGGAGGAGGACGAGGAGGAGGAGGAAGAGGAGGAGGAGGAGGAGGAGGAGGAGAAGGAGAAGGAGAAGCAAAAGGAGAAGCAGTAGAAGCAGAAGAAGCAGAAGCAGAGAAGCAGAAGCAGAAGAAAAAGAATTCAAAAGAAGCAGAATCAGAGGGAGAAGCAGAAGGAGAAGGAGCAGAAGGAGAAGGAGAAGCAGAAGGAGAATCAGAAGGAGAAGGAGAAGCAGAAGCTGAAGAAGCAGCAGAAGGATAAGCACAAGCAGAAGAAGATGCAGAAGGAGAAGCTGGCGAAGCAGAAGAAGCAGAAGCAGAAGGAGAAACAGAAGTAGGAGAAGGAGAAGGACAAGGAAGGGCAGCAGAAGCAATAGGAGAAGCAGAAGGAGAAGCAGAAGCAGAATGAGAAGCAAAAAGAGAAGAAGTAGAAGCAGAAAAACCAGGAGAAGCAGAAGAAAGAGAAGAGAAGAAGAAGAAGAAGAAGAAGAAGAAGAAGAAGAAGAAGAAGAAGAAGAAGAAGAAGAAGAAGAAGAAGAAGAAGAAGAAGAAGAAGAAGAAGAAGAAGAAGAAGAAGAAGGAGAAGGAGAAGCATAAGGAGAAGCATAAGGAGAAGCAGTAGATGCAGGAGAAGCAGAAGAAATAGAATAAGCAAAAGACGCAGAAGCAGAAGCAGTGGGAGAAGCAGAAGAAGGAGAAGGAGAAGGAGCAGCAGAAGGAGAAGCAAAAGCAGAAAGAGAAGCAGAAACAGAAGGAGAACAAAAGGAGAAGCAGGAGAATCAGAAGAAGCAGAAGTAGAAACAGATAGAGAAGTAGAAGAAGGAGAAGCAGAAGTAGAATCAGAAGAAACAGAAGAAGAAGAAGAAGAAGAAGAAGAAGAAGAAGAAGAAGAAGAAGAAGAAGAAGAAGAAGAAGAAGAAGAAGAAGAAGAAGAAGCAGCAGCAAAGGAAATACATGAAGGAGAAGAGCAGAAGCAGAAGCAGAAGGAAAAGCAGTAGCAGAAGGAGTAGCAGAAAGAGAAGCAGGAGAAGCTGAAGAAGCAGGAGAAGCAGAAGCAGAAGAAACAGGATAAGCCGAAGAAGCAGAAGCAGATTCTGAAGCAGAAGGAGAAACAGAAGAATCACAATCTGAAGCTGAAGCAGAAGAAATAGAAATAGTAGAATATGCAGAAGCAGAAGCATCAGGAGAAGCAGTAGAAGATAGATTGAGGAGGTGATAGAGAATGATTATGATTTAGGAGAAGCTAAAGGGATAAGCAGAATCAGAAAGAGACTCAGATGAGTAGCAGCTCGAGAAGT
>NW_012307812.1:0-2608 GCF_000151885.1 Dipodomys ordii | reverse complement strand
ATGCTGTGTAACCCTGTGTCTCCGCTGTATCGACGCTGTGTCCTTGCTGGGTCCTGATGTGTCCTCGCTGTGTTCCCCGCTGTGTCCAGCTGTTTCCCCCACTTTGTCCCCCACTGTGTCCTCGCTGTGTCTCCCACTATGATCCTCTGTGTCCCGCTGTGTCCTCGCTGTGTCCCCCTCTGTGTCCCGCTGTGTCCCCTGCCGTGTCCCGCTGTGTCCCGCTGTGTCCTGCTGCGTCCCCGCTGTGTCCCGCTGTGTCCCGCTTTGTCCCCCACTGTGTCCCGCAGTGACCCCGCTGTGTCCCGCTGTGTCCCACTCTGTCCCGTGGTGTCCCGCTTTGTCCCCGCTGTGTCCCCGGCTGAGTCTCGCTGTGTCCCCACTGTGTCCTCTCTGTGTCCCCCGCTGTGTCCTGCTCTGTTCCCCACTGTGTCTCCCGTTTTGTCCCCGCTGTGCCCCACTGTGTCCCGCTGTGTCCCGCTGTGTCCCCCACTGTGTCCCATTGTGTCAACAGCTGTGTACCCCGCGGTGTCCCCGCTGTATCGATGCTGTGTCCCGCTTGGTGCTGCTGTGTCTCTCTCTGTGTTCCCCACTGTGTCCCGCTGTGTCCCCCGCTGTGTCACTCGCAGTGTCCCCCGCTGTGTCCCGCTGTGTCCCGCTGTGTCCCCCGCTGTGTCCTTGCTGTGTCCCCGCTGGGTCCCGCTGGGTCCCGCAGTGTCCCCCGCTGAGTCCCGTAGTGTCACCGCTGTGTCCCGCTTTGTCCCCGCTCTATCGATGCTGTGTCCAGCTGGGTCCCGCTGTGTCCTCTCTTTGTTCCCCGCTGTGTCCCGCTGTGTCCCCCGCTGTGTCTCTCGCTGTGTCCCGCTGTGTCCCCGGCTGTGTCCGGCTGTGTCCCGCTGTGTCCCCCGCTGTGTCCTTGCTGTGTCCCCGCTGTGTCCCGCTGTGTCCCGCAGTGTCCCCAGCTGTGTCCCGCTGTGTCACCGCTGTGTCCCGCTTTGTCCTCGCTGTGTCCTCCGCTGTGTCCCACTTTGTCCCTGCTGTGTACTCCGCTGTGTCCCTCTGTGTCCCCCGCTGTGTCCCGCTGTGTCCCCTGCTGTGTCCCCACTGTGTCACGCTGTGTTTCGCTGTGTCCGGCTGTGTCCTTGCTCTGTCTCATTCAGTCCAGCTGTGTCCTCCCTGTGTCCCCCGCTGTGTCCCGCTAAGTCCCCTGCTGTGTCCCGCTGAGTCCCGCTGTGTCACGCTCTGTCCCATCTGTGTCCCTCTGTGTCCAGCTCTGTCCCGGTTGTGTGTCCGCTGTGCCCCGCTGTGTACCCTTCTGTGTCCAGCTGTGTCCCCTCTGTGTCCCGCTGTGTCCCTTCTCTGTCCCCCGCTGTCCACCGCTGTGTCCCCCGGCTGTGTCCCGCAGTGTCCCCGCTGTGTCCCGCTGTGTCCTACTGTGTCACGTGGTGTCCCGCTTTTTCCCCTCTATGTCCCCTGCTGAGTCCCCTCTGTGTCCCCGCTGTGTCCAGCTGTGTCCTCGCTGCGTCCTCCGCTGTCTCCCGCTTTGTCCCACGCTGTGTCCTACTGTGTCCCTGCTGTGTCCCTGCTGTGTCCCCCGCTGTGTCCCGCTGTGTCTCGCTGTGTCCCCCGCTGTGTCCTGCTGGGTCCCGCTGTGTCCCCGCTGTGTCCAGCTGTGTACTGCTGTGTTCCCCGCTGAGTCCCGCTGTGTCCCAATGTGTCCTCGCTGTGTCCCGCGCTGGGTCCCACTGTGTCCCCCCTGTGTCCCCCGCTGTGTCCAGCTGTGTCCGGCTGTGTCCCCCGCTGTGTCCCCCGCTGTGTCCCCCGCAGTGTCAGCGCTGTGTCCCGCTGTGTCCTCGCTGTGTCCCCCGCTGTCTCCCGCTCTGTACCCCGCTGTGTCTCAAGCTTTGTCCCCGCTGTGTCCCACTGTGTCCCGCTGTGTCCCGCTGTGCCCCCACTGTGTCCCGTTGTGTTCACAGCTGTGTACCACGCTGTGTAACGCTGTGTCCCCGCTGTATCGACGCTGTGTACCGCTGGGTATGGCTGCGTCCTCGCTGTGTTCCCCGCTGTGTCCCGCTGTGTCCCCCACTGTGTCCCCCGCTGTGTCCCTATGTGTCCCACGCTTTGTCCCCCTGTGTCCCCGCAGTTTCCCCGCTGTGTCCCGCTGTTTCCCACTGTGTTCTGTGGTGTCCCGCTTTGTCCCCCGCTGTCTCCCCCGGTGAGTCACCGCTGTGTCCCCGCTTTGTCCCGCTGAGTCCTCCATGTGTCCCCCGCTGTGTCCCGCTGTGTCCCCCACTGTATCCCGCTGTGTCCCGCTGTGTCCTCGCTGCGTCCCCCACTGTGTCCCCCGCTGAGTCCTCTATGTGTCTCCACTGTGTCCCGCTGTGTCCTCGCTGTGTCCCCTGCTATCTCCCCCTTTGTCCCACGCTGTGTCCCGCTGTGTCCCGCTGTGTCCTCGTTGTGTCCCCGGCTGTGTCCTGCTGTGTTCCCGCTGTGTCCCAAGCTGTGTCCCGCTGTGTCCCGCTGTGTGCCCCGCTGTGTCCTGCTGGGTGCCGCTGTGTCCCCGCTGTGTCCCCGCTGTGTCCTCGCTGTGTCCCGCTGTGTCTACTGCTGT
>NW_012307811.1:0-2608 GCF_000151885.1 Dipodomys ordii | reverse complement strand
GTCCTCACTGTGTCCCGGCTGTGTACCCGCTGTGTCCCCGCTGTGTCCTCGCTTTGTCCCCGCTGTGTCCCGCTGTGTCCTCACTGTGTCCCCGTTGTGTCCCTGCTGAGTCCTGTCGTGTTCCCCGCTGTGTCCCCCGCTGTGTCCTGCTGAGGCCCGCTGTGTCCCTCACTGTCTCTCACTGTGTCTCGCTGAGTCCCGCTGTGTCCGGCCGTGTCCCCTGCTGTGTCCACCGCTGTGTCCGCCTGTGTCTCCCGTTGTATTCCCTGATGTGTCCCACTGTGTCCCCTGCTGTGTAACAATGTGTCCACGAAATGTCCCCAGTGTGTTCCCAGCTGTGTCCCCACTATGTCCCAGTGTGTCAGGCTGAGTCCCCCGCTGTGTCACGCTGTGTCCCTGATGTGACACCGCTGTGTACCGCTGAGACCATCTTTGTCCTCTCTGTGTCCCCCGCTTTTCCCGCTGTATCCCCCATTGTGTCCCCCGCTATGTCCAGATGTGTCCCCGCTGTTTCCCCCACTGAGAAACTGCTGTGACCCGCTGTGTCCCGCTGTTACCCGCTGTGTCACCACTGTATGCCCACTGTATCCCGCTGTGTCCCGCTGTGTCCCGCTGTGTCCCGCTGTGTCCTGCTGTGTCCTCGCTGTGTCCCCCGCTGTCTCCCGCTTTGTCCCCCGCTGTGTCTCCGCTGTGTCAAGCTATGTCCTCGCTGTTTGCCCCGCTGTGTCCCGCTGTGTCCCCGCTATGTCCCCAGCTGTGTCCCGCTGTGTCCCACTGTGTACCCCGCTGTGTCCCGCTATGTTCCCGCACTGTTCCGCTGTGTCCCGCTGTGTCCTCGCTGTGTACCCCGCTGTGTCCCGTTGTGTCCCCAGCTGTGTACCTCGCTGTGTCCCGCTGTGTCCACGCTGTATAGATGCTGGGTCCCACTGGGTCCCGCTGTGTCCTCCCTGTGTCCCCAGCTATGTCCCGCCGTGTCTGCCACTGTGTCCCGCTGTGTCTACTGCTTTGTCCCCGCTGTGTCCCGCTGTGTCCTCGCTGTGTCCCCCGCTGTCTCCCGCTTTGTCCCCCGCTTTGTTCCGCTGTGTCACGCTGTGTCCTCCCTGTGTCCCCCGCTGTATCCCGCTGTGTCCCCGCTATGTCCCCAGCTGTGTTCCGCTGTGTTCCGCTGTGTCCCCCGCTATGTTCCCGCAGTGTCCCGCTGTGTCCCGCTGTGTCCTCGCTGTGTCCCCCGCTGTGTCCCGTTGTGTCCCCAGCTGTGTACCTCGCTGTGTCCCGCTGTGTCCCTGCTGTATCGACGCTGGGTCCCACTGGGTCCCGCTGTGTCCTCCCTGTGTCCCCAGCTATGTTCCGCATTGTCCGCCAGTGTGTCCCGCTGTGTCTACTGCTTTGTCGCCGCTGTGTCCCGCTGTGTCCTCGCTGTGTCCCACGCTGTGTTCTGCAGTGGCCTCACTTTTTTCCTCGCTGTGTCCCGCTGTGTACCCCTCTGTGTCCCCCGCTGTTTCCTGCTGTGTCCCCCGCTGTGTTCCTGCTGTGTCCCCGCTGTGTCCCGCTGTGTCCCGCTGTGTACTGCTGTGTCCCCCGCTGAGTCCCGCTGTGTCCCCGCTGTGTCCCAATGTGAGCTCGCTCTGTCCCCCGCTGTGTACCGCTGTGTCCTTCCTGTGTCCCCCGCTGTGTCCCGCTGTGTCCCGCTGTGTCCCCCACTGTGTCCCCCGCTATGTCCCGCTGTGTCCCCCGCTGTGTCCCGCTCTGTCCTTGCTGTGTCCCCCACTGAGTGCCGCTGTGTCCTCGCTGTGTCCCCCGCTGTGTCGCGCTGTGTCCTTTTGTCTCACGCTGTTTCCCCGCTGTGTCTCTCTGTGTACCTCGCTGTGTCCAGCTTTGTCCCCGCTGTGTCTCGCTGTGTCCCACGCTCTGTCCCACACTGTATCCCGCAGTGTCCCGGGCTGTGTCCTGCTGTGTCCCCCGCTGTGTCCCGCTGTGTCCCCCGCTGAGTCCCCGCTGTGTCACCGCTGTGTCCCGCTGTTTCCTCGCTGTGTCCCCTGCTGTCTCCCTCTCTGTCTCGCTGTTTCCTCGCTGTGTCCCCTGCTGTCTCCCTTTGTGTACCCAGCTGTGACCCCCGCTATGTCCCGATGTGACTACTGCAGTGTCCATGCTATATCTTGCTGTGTCCCGCTGTGTCCCCCGCTGTGTCCGCTGCTTTGTCCAGCTGTATTCCCCACTAAGTCACCAATGTATCCCGCTGTGTCCTCGATAAGGCCAGATGTGTATCTCTGTGCCCCCACTCTGTCCCGTTGTGTGCACATATTGGTTACCACACAGTGTAACCCTGTATCTAAACAGTATAGAGACTATGCCCAGCTGTATACCGTAGTGCCCTCGACTGAGTACCCAAAAGAAGACAACTGTAAACTATACTATCACTCAGAACTTCCCGGATGTAACACATCATTGTCTGAACTGGACCACGATCCAAATGCTCTACATATTCCCCAACGCTAATACTGGCACTAATGAGAGTTACACATGATCCGTCTATCCCAAAACAGCTTCGGTCTGCATCTAACAGGTTTCACCTCTTCAACTGTCCCATTAACCATGGCAATTTTTCTTG
>NW_012307810.1:0-2608 GCF_000151885.1 Dipodomys ordii | reverse complement strand
TCACAGTACACAGTGGGACACAGCGGGGGACACAGCGAGGACACATTGGGACTCAGCGGGGACACAGCAGGATTCAGCGGGGGACACAGCAGTACACAGCGGGACACAGCGGGGGACACAGTGGGACAGAGCAGGGGACACAGCAGGGGACACAGAGGGACACAGCGGGACACAGCGGGGGACACAGAGGGACACAGCGGGAAACAGCGGGGGACACACGGGGACACAGCGGGGGACACAGCGAAGACACATTGGGACACAGTGGGGACACAGCGGGACTCAGCGGGGGACACAGCAGTACACAGCGGGACACCGCGGGACACAGCGGGGCACAGCAAGGACACAGCGGGGGACAGAGAGGGACACAGCGGGACACAGTGGGGGACAGAGCTGGGGACACAGCGGGACACAGCGGGGACACAGCTGGACAGAGCAGGGTACACAGAGGGACACACGGGGACACAGCGGGACACAGCGGGGACAGAGTGAGGACACAGCGGGACAGAGCGGGTGATACAGCGAGGACACAGCGGGACACAGTGCGACACAGCGGGACACAGCAGAAACACAGCAGGGGATACAGTGGGCCACAGCGGGGAACACAGTGGGACACAGCGGGGGACACAGCGGGGGACAAGTGGGACACAGCGGGGGACACAGCGGGACACAGCAGGGGACACAGAGGGGGACACAGCGGGATACAGCAGGAGACACAACGAGGACACAGCGGGACACAGCGGGGACACAGAGGGGGACACACGGGGGACACAGCGGGACACGGCAGGACACAGCGGGGACAGAGCGGGACATAGCAGGACACAGCGGGGGACACAACGGGGACAAAGCGTGAGACACAGCGGGACACAGCAAGGACACAGCAAGACTCAGCAGGGTCACAGCGGGGGACACAGCGGGGACAAAGCGTGAGACACAGCAGGGGACAGAGCGGGAGACAGTGGGGGACACAGCGAGGACACAGCGGGACACAGCGGGGACACAGCAAGAATCAGCAGGGTCACAGCGGGACACAGCGGGACACAGCGGGACACAGCGGGGGACACAGCGGGACACAGCGGGGGACACAGCCGGGGACACAGCGGGACACAGCGGGGACAAAGCGTGAGGCACAGCGGGGGACAGAGCCGGAGACAGAGGCGGACACATAGAGGACACAGCGGGACACAGCTGGGGACACAGCGGGACACAGCGGGACACAGCGGGGGACACAGCGGGACACAGCGGGGGACACAGCGGGGAGAAAGCATGAGACACAGCAGGGGACAGAGCGGGAGACAGTGGGGGACACAGCGAGGACACAGCGGGACACAGCAGGGACAGAGCGGGACACAGTGGGACCCAGCGGGACACAGCAGGGGACAAAGCGGGACACAGCAGGGGACCCAGCGAGGACACAGTGGGACACAGCGGGGGACACAGCGAGGACACAGCGGGGGACACAGCGGGGGAAACTGCGGGACACAGCGGGGAATACAGCGAGGACACAGCGGGACACAGCGGGACACAGCGTCGATACAGCGGGGACACAGCGTTACACAGCGTGGTACACAGCTGTGGACACAACGGGACACAGTGGGGGCACAGCGGGAAACAGCAGAACACAGTGGGACACAGCTGGGACAAAGCGTGAGACACAGCGGGGGACAGAGCGGGAGACAGCGGGGGACACAGCGAGGACACAGTGGGACACAGCGGGACACAGCGTCGATACAGCGGGGACACTGTGGGCCACAGCGGGGTACACAGCAGGGACACAACGGGGCACATCGGGGTACACAGCAAGGACTGAGCGGAACACAGCGTGGGACACAGTGAGGACATAGGGGGACACAGCGGGACACAGAGGGTCACAGCAGGAACAAAGCAGTAGACACAGCGGGACACAGCAGGGGACACAGCGGGACACAGCGGGGGACACAGTGAGGACAGAGCGGGACAAGGCGGGGACACAGCGGGAACTCAGCAGGGGACACAGCGGGGGACAAAGTGGGACACCACGGGACACAGCGGGACACAGCGGGGACAAGGGGGAGACAGAGCGGGACACAGCGATGACACAGCGGGACACAGCGGGACACAGCAGGACACAGCGGGGGACACAGCGAGGACACAGCGTGACACAGCGGGGGACACAGCGAGGACACAGCGGGGGACACAGCGGGGCACTGCGGGACACAGCAGGGAACACAGCGAGGACACAGCGGGGGACACAGCGGGACACAGCGGGGGACACAGAGGGGTACACAGCGGGACACATTCGGGAACACAGCGTGGACACAGCAGGACACAGCGGGACACAGCGGTACACAGCGGGACACATCGCGGGACACTTTGGGACACATCGGGGACACAGCAGGACACAGCGAGACACAGCGGGGGACACAGCGGTACACAGCTGGGGACACAGCAAGGACAAAGTGGGACATTTCGGGACACAGCGGGGACACTTCAGGGACACAGCAGGGACAAATCGGGGGACACATCGGGTGACACAGCGTTACTTAACGGGGAACACATCGAGGATTCAGCGGGACCCAGCAGGACACTGCGTCTATACAGAGGGGACACAGCGGGACACTGCGGGGTACAC
>NW_012307809.1:0-2608 GCF_000151885.1 Dipodomys ordii | reverse complement strand
CTCCTTCTGCTTCTGCTTCTTCTCCTTCTTATGTTTCTTCTGCTTCTGCTTCTCCTTCTTCTGCTTCCTCTGCTTCTCGTTGTGCTTCTCGCTGTGCTTCTCGTTGTGCTGCTCTTTCTGCTTCTACTTCTCCTTCTCTTTCTTCTGCTTCTCCTTCTGCTTCTTCTTCTCCTTCTGCTTCAATTTCTCCTTCTGCTTCTCATTCTGCTTCTGCGTCTTCTGTTTCTTCTGCTTCTCCTACTTCTGCTTCTCCTGCTTCTCCTACTTCTCGTGCTGCTTCTCCTTCTGCGTCTCTTTCTGCTTCTGCTTATCCTTTTGCTTCTCCTAGTCCTAATCCTTCTCTTTCGCCTTCTCCTTCTTGTTCTTCTGCTTGTCCTGGTACTTCTGCTTCTGCTTATTCTACTATTTCTGTTTCTTCTGCTTCTGCTTCAGATTGTGCTTCTTCTGTTTCTCCTTCTGCTTCAGATTCTGCTTCTGCTTCTTCGGCTTCTCCTGTTTCTTCTGCTTCTGCTTCTCCTGCATCTTCTGGTTCTCCTGCTTCTCTTTCTGCTTCTCCTTCTGCTTCTGCTTCTCCTTCTGCTTCTGCTTCTGCTCTTCTCCTTCTTCTGTTTCTTTTGCTTCTGTTTCTTCTGCTTCTTCTTCTTCTGTTTCTTCTGATTCTACTTCTGCTTCTCCTTCTTCTCCTTCTCTTTCTGCTTCTTCTGATTCTCCTGCTTCTCCTTCTTGTTCTCCTTCTGTTTCTGCTTCTCTTTCTGCTTCTGCTTCTCCTTTTGCTGCTCCTTCTGCTTCTCTTCTTCTGCTTCTCCCACTGCTTCTGCTTCTGCTTCTTTTGCTTATTCTATTTCTTCTGGCTTCTCCTGCATCTACTGCTTCTCCTTATGCTTCTCCTTATGCTTCTCCTTATGCTTCTCCTTATGCTTCTCCTTCTTCTTCTTCTTCTTCTTCTTCTTCTTCTTCTTCTTCTTCTTCTTCTTCTTCTTCTTCTTCGTCTTCTTCTTCTTCTTCTTTCTTCTTCTTCTCTTTCTTCTGCTTCTCCTGCTTCTCTTTTTGCTTCTCAATTCTGCTTCTGCTTCTCCTTCTGCTTCTGCTTCTCCTTCTGCTTCTCCTATTGCTTCTGCTGCCCTTCCTTCTCCTTCTCCTTCTCCTATTTCGGTTTCTCCTTCTGCTTCTGCTTCTTCTGCTTCTCCTACTTCTCCTTCTGCATCTTCTTCTGCTTCTGCTTCTCCTTCTGCTGCTTCTTCTGCTTCTGCTTCTCCTTCTTCTGCTTCTCCTTCTGATTCTCCTTCTGCTTCTCCTTCTCCTTCTGCTCCTTCTCCTTCTTCTGTTTCTCCCTCTGATTCTGCTTCTTTTGCTTATTATTTTTCTTCTGCTTCTGCTTCTCCTGCTTCTGCTTCTTCTGCTTCTACTGCTTCTCCTTATGCTTCTGCTTCTCCTCCTCCTCCTCTTCCACCACCTCCTCCTCCTCCTCCTCTTTCTTCTTCTTCTTCTTCTTCTTCTTCTTCTTCTTCTTCTTCTTCTTCTTCTTCTTCTTCTTCTTCTTCTTCTTCTTCTTCTTCTTCTTCTCTTTCTTCAGCTTCTTCTTTTCCTGCTTCTTCTGCTTCTACTGCTTCTCTTTCTGCTTCTCATTCTGCTTCTGCTTCTCCTATTTCTTCTGCGGCTCTTCCTTCTCCTACTTCTACTTCTCCTTCTGCTTCTGCTTCTTCTGCTTCTCCTGCTTCTCCTTCTGCATCTTCTTCTGCTTCTGCTTCTCCTTCTGCTGCTTCTTCTGCTTCTGTTTCTACTTCTGCTTCTCCTTCTGCTTCTTCTGCTTCTGCTTCTCCTTCTGCTTCTTCTGCTTCTCCTTCTGATTCTCCTTCTGCTTCTCCTTCTGTTTCTCCTTCTCCTTCTCGTTCTTCTGCTTTTCTTTCTGCTTCTCCTTCTGCTTCTGCTGCAACTGCTACTGCTTCTTCTGTTTCTTCTGCGTCTCCTTCTGCTTTTGATTCTCTTTCAGCTTCTGCTTCTCCTTCAGCTTCTCATTCAGCTTCTCCAGATTCTGCTTCTTCTGCTTCTCCAGCTTCTGCTTTGGCTTCAGGTTCTGCTTCTGATTCTTCGGATTCTTATGCTTCTGCTTCTCCTGCTTCTGCTTCTTCTGCTTCCCCTCCTCTTTCTGCTTCTCCTTCTGTTTCTGCTTCTCCTGCTTCTGCTTCTTCTGCTTTTCCTGCTTCTCTTTCTGCTTCTCCTTCTGCTTTTCCTTCTCCTTCTGCTTCTGCTCCTTCTCCTTCTTCTGTTTCTTCTTCTTCTGCTTCTCCCGCTTCTGCTTCTTCTGCTTCTCCTGCTTCTCGTTCTGCTTCTCTTCGTCGGCTTCTCTTTCTACTTCTGCTTCTGCATCTTAGGATTCTGCTTCTTCTACTTCTTCTCTCCTTCTGCTTCTGCTTCTTCTGCTTCTCCTGCTTCTCCTTCTGCATCTCCTTCTGCTTGTGCATTTCCGTCTGCTTCTTCTTCAGCTTCTGCTTCTCCTTCTCCTTCTTCTGCTTCTCCGTCTGAATCTGCTTCTTCTGCCTTTCCTGATTCTCCATCTGCTTCTCCTTCTTCTTCTCATTCTGTTTCTCCTTCTCCTTCCTCGTTCTTC
>NW_012307808.1:0-2608 GCF_000151885.1 Dipodomys ordii | reverse complement strand
ATCATACTGCTGGGTCCCGCTGTATCCTCGCTGTGTTCCCTGCTGTGTCCCTTCTGTGTCCCCCGCTGTGTCCCCCGCTGTGTCCTCGCTGGGTCCCCTGCTGTGTCCCGCTGTGTCCTCGCTGTGTTCCCCGCTGTGTCCCACTGTGTCCCCCACTGTGTCCCGCTGTGCCCCGCTGTGTCCCGCTCTGTCCCTGCTGTGTCCCGCTGTGTCCCGCTGTGTGTCCGCTGTGTGTCCGCTGTGTCCTGCTATGTACTCCGTTGTGTCCTGTTGTGTCACCGCTGTGTCCCGCTGTGTCCCCTCTCGGTCTCTGCTGTCCCCCGCTGTGTCCCCCGCTGTGTCCCGCTGTGTCCCCCGGTTTGTCCCGCTGTGTCCACGCAGTGTCCCCTCTGTGTCACGCTGTGTCACACAGTGTCCCATGGTGTCCTGCTTTGTCCCCCTCTGTGTCCCCCGCTGAGTCCTTTCTGTGTCGACTCTGTGTCCCGCTGTGTCCCGCTGTGTCCTGCTGTGTACTGCTGTGTCCCCCGCTGAGTTCTGCTGTGTCCCCTCTGTGTCCCAATGTGTCCTCGCTGTGTCCCGCTCTGTCCCGCTCTGTCAACGCTGTGTCCCGCTGTGTCCCGCTGTGTCCCCACTGTGTGCCCGCTGTGTCCAGCTGTGTCCCCGCTGTGTCCCGCTGTGTCCCTTCTCTGTCCCCTGCTGTCCCCCGCTGTGTCCTCCGCTGTGTCCCGCTGTGTCCCGCTGTGTCCCCCGCTTTGTCTCGCTGTGTCCTGCTCTGTCCCCGCTGTGTCCCGCTGTGTCACACTGTGTCCCGCTGTGTCCTCGCTGTGTCCCCCGGTGGGTCCCACTGTGTCCCGCTCTATCACTGCTGTGTCCTGCTGTGTGTCCGCTGTGTACCGCTCTGTACTCCGTTGTGTCCAGCTGTGTCCCCTCTCAGCCTCAGCTGTCCCCCGCTGTGTCAACCGCTGTGTCCCTCTGTGTCCCGCTGTGTCCCGCTCTGTCCCTGCTGTGTCTTGCTGTGTCCCGCTGTGTCCCCGCTGTGTGTCCGCTGTGTCCCGCTAAGTACTCCGCTGTGTCCCGCTGTGTCCCTTCTCAGTCTCCGCTGTCCCCCGCTGTGTCCCCCGCTGTGTCCCGCCGTGTCCCGCTGTGTCCCCCGCTTTGTCCCGCTGTGTCCACGCAGTGTCCCCGCTGTGTCCCGCTGTGTCACACTGTGTCCCATGGTGTCCTGCTTTGTCCCCAGCTGTGTCCCCCGCTGAGTCCCCTCTGTGTCCTGCTGTGTCCGCACTGTGTGCCCCGCTGTCTCCCACTTTGTCCCACGCTGTGTCCCGCTGTGTCCTCGTTGTGTCCCCCGCTGTGTCCCGCTATGTCCCCGCTGTGTCCCAAGCTGTGTCCCGCTGTGTCCTGCTGTGTACCCCGCTGTGTCCCGCTATGTTCCGGCAGTGTCCCCACTGTGTCCTGCTGTGTCCTCGATGTGTCCCCCGCTGTGACCCGTTGTGTCCCCAGCTGTGTACCTCGCTGTGTCCCACTGTGTCCCCGCTGTATCGACGCTGTGTCCCGCTGTGTCCTGCTGTGTCCTCTCTGTGTTCCCCGCTGTGTCCCGCTGTGTCCCCCGCTGTGTCCCGCTGTGTCCCCTACTGTTTCCCCGCTGTGTCCCTCTGTGTACCCCGCTGTGTACAGCTTTGTCTCTGATGTGTCTCGCTGTGTCTCAGGCTCTATCCCCCTCTGTGTCCCGCTCTGTCCCCCACTCTGTCCCGCTGTGTCCCGCTGTGTCCCCCGCTGTGTCCCGCTGTGTCCCCGCAGGGTCACCGCTGTTTCGCACTGTGTCCCGCTGTGTTCCGTGGTGTCCCGCTTTGTCCCCCGCTGTGTCCCCAGCTGAGTCCCCGCTGTGTCCCCGCTTTGTCCCGCTGTGTCCTCGCTGTGTCCCCTGCTGTCTCCCGCTCTGTCCCCCGCTGTGTCTCACGCTTTATCCCGTCTGTGTCCCACTCTGTCCCGCTGTGTCCCGCTGTGTCCACCACTGTGTCCCTTTGTGTCCCCAGCTGTGTAACCCGCTGTGTAATGCTGTGAATCCCGCTGTATCGAGGCTGTGTCCCGCTGGGTACTTGCTCTGTTACTCGTTGTGTCCCCCTCTGTCCTCCGCTGTGTCCCCCGCTCTGTCCTACTGTGTCCCCCACTGTGTCCCGTTGTGTCCTGCTGTTTCCACCACTGTGTCCCTGCTGTGTCCCCATTGTGTCACGCTGTGTCCTGCTGTGTCCCGTTGTGTCCCGCTTTAACCCTGCTCAGTCCCCCTGTGTCCCCGCTGTGTCCTGCTGTGTCGTCGCTCTGTCCTCCACTGTGTCCTGCTGTGTCCTCTGCTGTGTCCCGCTGTGTCACTCTGTGTCCCGCTGTATCTCGCTGTGACACCGCTGAGTCCCCGCTGTGTCCTCGCTGTGTCCCCCGCTGTGTCCCGCTCTGTCCCTGCTGTGTCCTGCTGTGTCCCGCTGTGTCCTCGCTGTGTCCCCTGCTGTCTCCCGCTCTGTGCCCCGCTGTGTCTCACACTTTGTCCCCGTTGTGTCCACACTGTGTCCCGTGGTGTCCACAGCTGTGTACCACGCTGTGTCATGCTGTGTCCCCG
>NW_012307807.1:0-2608 GCF_000151885.1 Dipodomys ordii | reverse complement strand
GGAGAAGACGGAGAAGGAGCAGGAAAAGGAGAAGCAGAAGGAGAAGCAGAAGGAGAAGAAGATGCAGACGGAGAAGCAGGAGAAGCAGAAGAAGCAGAAGCAGAAGGAGAAGCAGAAGCAGAAGGAGAAGCAGAAATAGGAGAAGGGGAAGGAAGAGCAGCAGAAGCAATAGGAGAAGCAGAAGGAGAAGCAGAAGCAGAATGAGAAGCAGATAGAGAAGCATAAGAAGCAGAAGAAGCAGGAAAAGCAGAAACAGAAGAAAGAGAAGAAGAAGAAGAAGAAGAAGAAGAAGAAGAAGAAGAAGAAGAAGAAGAAGAAGAAGAAGAAGAAGAAGAAGAAGAAGAAGAAGAAGGAGAAGCATAAGGAGAAGCAGTAGAAGCAGAAGAAGCAGAAGCAGGAGAAGCAGAAGCAGAAGAAACAGAAGAAGGAGAAGAGCAGAAGCAGAAGCAGAAGTAGAAACAGAAGCAGAAGGAGAAGGAGAAAGAGTAGCAGGAGAAGCAGAAGAAGCTGAAGCAGGAGAAGCAGAAGGAGAAGAAGCAGAAAAAGCAGAAGCAGAACCTGAAGCAGAACGAGAAGCAGGAGAAGCAGAAGCAGAAGAAGCAGGAGAAGCAGAAGCAGAAGAAGGAGAAGAGCAGAAGCAGAAGCAGAAGGAGAAGCAGAAGGAGAAGCAGAATAAGCATAAGCTGAAGTAGAAGAAATAGAAAAATCAGAAGAAGCAGAAGAGGAAGCAGCAGGAGAAGCAGAAGCAGAAGAAGGAGAAGGAGAAAGAGAAGGATTTGGAGTAGAAGAAAGAGAGGGATAAGCAGAAGTAGAAAGAGAAGGTGAAGGAGAAGCAGGAGATGCAGAAGCAGGAGAAGCAGAAGCAGAATGAAAAGCAGAAGAAGGAGAAATTGAAACAGAAGAAGATGCAGAAGGAGAAGCAGAAGCAGAAGCAGAAAGAGAAGCAGAAGAAGGAGGAGAAGGAGAAGCAGAAGGATAATCATAAAGAGAAACAGAAGTAGAAGAAGAAGCAGAAGCGGGAGAAGCAGAAGGAGAAGGAATAGAAGAAGGAGAAGAAGCAGAAGGAGAAGCATTAACAGAAGGAGTTGCAGAAATAGACGCAGAAGAAGCCGAAGAAGCAGAAGAAGAACCTGAAGCAGAAGGAGAAGCAGAAGAAGCAGAATCTGGAGAAGAAGAAGGAGAACCAGAAGGAGAAGCAGAAGCAGAAAGAGAAGCAAAAGCAGAAGGAGAAGCAGAAGAAACAGAAGAAGCAGAAGCAGTAGCAGAAGAAGCTGAAGATGCAGAAGCAGAAGGAGAAGCAGAAGGAAAAGAAGAAGAACAAGAAGGAGAAGGAGAAGCAGAATGAGAAGCAGGAAAATCAGAAGAAGCAATAGCAGACGGAGAAGGAGAAGCAGAAGTAGAAGAAGAAGAATAAGGACAAACACAAGCAGAAGGAGATGCAGAAGGAGAAGCAGGAGAAGCAGAAGAAGCAGAAAAAGAAGGAGTAGAAGAAGGAGAAGAAGAAGCAGAAGAAGCAGAAGCAGAAGCAGAAAGAGAAGCAGACGAAGACAAGCAGAACGAGAAGCAGGAGAAGCAGAAGAAGAAGAAACAGAAGAAGGAGATGTAGCAGAAGCAGAAGGAGAAGCAGAAAGAGAAGCAGAAACAGAAGGAGAAGCAGAAAGAGAAGGAGGGGAAGTAGAAGAAGCAGAAGCATAAGAATCCGAAGAAGCAGAATCAGAACCTGAAGCAGGAGAAGTAGAAGAAGCAGAATCTGCAGAAGCAGAATGAGAAGCAGAAGGAGAAGCAGAAGCAGAAAGAGAATCAAAAGCAGAAGTAGAAGCAGAAGAAACAAAAGAAGCAGAAGCAGTAGTCGTTGTAGCAGAAGCAGAAGGAAATGCAGTAGGAAAAGCAGAAGAATGAGAAGGAGAAGGAGAAGCAGAAGGAGAATCACAAGGAGAAGCAGAAGAAGGAGAAGGAGAAGCAGAAGCAGAAGAAGCAGCAGAAGGAGAAGCAGAAGCAGAAGAAGATGCAGAAGGAGAAGCAGGAGAAGCAGAAGAAGCAGAAGCAGAAGGAGACGCAGAAGTAGGAGAAGGAGAAGGAGAAGGAAGGGCAGCAGAAGCAATATGAGAAGCAGAAGGAGAAGCAGAAGAATGAGAAGAAGAAAGAGAAGCAGGAGAAGCACAAATGCAGAAGCAGGAGAAGCAGAAACAGAAGATACAGAAGAAGAAGAAGAAGAAGAAGAAGAAGAAGAAGAAGAAGAAGAAGAAGAAGAAGAAGAAGAAGAAGAAGAAGAAGAAGAAGAAGAAGAAGAAGAAGAAGAAGAAGAAGAAGAAGGAAGAGGAGGAGGAGGAGGAGGAGGAGGAGAAGAAGAAGAAGAAGAAGAAGAAGAAGAAGAAGAAGAAGAAGAAGAAGATGAAGAAGAAGATGATGATGAACATGACGCTTTTTGAGAAAAGGAGCACTAGGTGAAGGAGAAGCAGATTCTTATGAGTATGAATTCGAAGTAGAATCAGAAGGGATAAGCTGATAGAGAATGTTGGAGAAGCAGAGGAATCTGTAATCAGGAGATGCTGGATTCTGGATGATAAAGAAGAAAGCATGAGAAGCTCATGCTGAGGGAGAATGAGAA
>NW_012307806.1:0-2608 GCF_000151885.1 Dipodomys ordii | reverse complement strand
CAGCTGTGTACCTCGCTGTGTCCCGCTTTGTCCCAGCAGTATCGACGCTGGGTCCCGCTGGGTCCCGCTGTGTCCTCCCTGTGTCCCACGCTGTGTCCCGCTGTGTCCGCCACTGTGTCCCGCTGTGTCTACTGCTTTGTCCCCGCTGTGTCCCGCTGTGTCCTCGCTGTGTCCCACGCTGTGTTCTGCTGTGGCCTCACTTTTTTCCCCACTGTGTCCCGCTGTGTACCCCTCTGTGTCCCCCCGCTGTGTCCCACTGTGTCCCCCGCTGTGTCCCTGCTGTGTCCCCGCTGTGTCCCGCTGTGTACTGCTGTGTCCCCCGCTGAGTCCCGCTGTGTCCCAATGTGTCCTCGCTCTGTCCCCCTGTGTGTACCGCTGTGTCCTTCCTGTGTCCCCCGCTGTGTCCCGCTGTGTCCCGCTGTGTCCCGCTCTGTCCTTGCTGTGTCCCCCACTGTGTGCAGCTGTGTCCTCGCTGTGTCCCCCGCTGTGTCTCGCTGTGTCCTTTTGTGTCAAGCTGTTTCCCCGCTGTGTCCCTGCTGTGTCCCTCTGTGTACCCCACTGTGTCCAGCTTTGTCCCCGCCGTGTCTCGCTGTGTCCCCCGCTGTGTCCCGCTGTGTCCCCCGCTGTGTCCCCGCTGTGTCCCCGCTGTGTCCTGCTGTGTCCCCCACTGTGTCCCGCTGTGTCCCGCTGTGTCCTTGCTGTGACCCGCTCTGTCCCCACTGTATCGACGCTGTGTCCCGCTGTGTTCTGCTGTGTCCTCGCTGTGTTCCCCGCTGTGTCCCGCTGTGTACCCCTCTGTGTCTCTCGCTGTGTCCCGCTGTTTCCCCCGCTCTGACCCGCTGTGTCCCGCTATGTCCCCCACTGTGTCCCTGCTGTCTCCCCGGTGTGTCCCACTGTGTCCCGCTGTGTACTGCTGTGTCTCCCGCTGAGTTCCGCTGTGTCCCTCTGTGTCCCCCGTGTGTGCCCGCTGTGTCCCTCTGTGTACCCCGCTGTGTCCAGCTGTGTCCCCGCTGTGTCTCGCTGTGTCCCTGCTTTGTCCCGCTTTGCCCCTGCTGTGTCACCGTTCTGTCCCGCTGTGTCACACTGTGTCAAGTGTTGTCCCGCTTTTTCCCCCGCTGTGACCTCGCTATGTTTCCAGCTGTGTCCCGCTGTGTACCACTATGTGTCCCCCGCTGTGTCCCGCTGTGTACCCGCTGTGTCCCTCTATGTTCCCTCAGTGTCCCAGCTGTGTCCCACTGTGTCCTCGCTGTGTCCACTGCTGTGTCCCGTTGTGTCCCCAGCTGTGTACCCCACTATGTCCCGCGATGTCCCCGCTGTATCGACGCTGTGTCCTGCTGGGTCCCGCTGTGTCCCCCGATGTGTCCCTTTGTGTCCCCAGCTGTGTACTCCGCTGTGTCCCGCTGTGTACCCCGCTGTGTCCCGCTATGTTTCCGCAGTGTCCCCGCTGTGTCACCCGCTGTGTCCCGCTGTGTCCCCCGCTGTGACCCGCTGTGTCCCGCTGTGTCCCCCGCTGAGTCCCCACTGTGTGCCCCCTGTGTCCCACTGTGTACCCCGCTGTGTCCAGCTGTGTCCCCGCTGTGTCCTGCTGTGTCCCCTCTCTGTCCCCTGCTGTCCCCCGCTGTGTCCCCCGCTGTGTCGCGCTGTGTCGCCCGCTTTGTCCCGCTGTGCCCCTGCAGTGTCCCCGCTGTGTCACACTGTGTCACACTGTGTCCCGTGTTGTCCTGCTTTGGCCCCCGCTGTGACCTCGCTGTGTTTCTCTCTGTGTCCCGCTGTGTACCCTTCTGTGTCCTCCGCTGTGTCCCGCTGTGTACCCCACTGTGTCCAGCTGTGTCCTCGCTGTGTCCCCCGCTGTCTCCTGCTTTGTCCCACGCTGTGTCCCGCTGTGACCCGCTGTGTCCTCGCTGTGTCCCCCGCTGTGTCCCGCTGTGTCCCCGCTGTGTCCACTGCTGTGTCCCGCTGTGTACCCCGCTGTGTCCCGCTATGTTCCCGCAGTGTCCCCGCTGTGTCCCGCTGTGTCCCACTGTGTCCCGTGGTTTCCCAGTTTGTCCCCCGCTGTGTCCCCTGGTGAGTCCCCGCTGTGTCCCGCTGTGTCCTGCTGTGTACCCCACTGTGTCCAGCTGTGTCACGGCTGTGTCCCGCTGTGGCCCATCTCTGTCTCCGCTGTGTCCCACTGTGTCCCCCACTTTGTCCCGCTGTGTCCCGCCGTGTCCCCCGCTTTGTCCTGCTGTGTCCCCGCAGGGTCCCGCTGTGTCCCACTGTGTCACACTGTGTCCCGTGGTGTCCCTCTTTGTCCCCTGCTGTGTCCCCCGCTGAGTCCCCTCTGTGTGGCCGCTGTGTAACTCTGTGTCCTCACTGAATTCCCCGCTGACTCACACTTAGTTCAAAAACTGTGTTCCTCTGTGTCAAGCAATCACCTCCAATCTAACACCCGCTAATACTAGATATATCCACCAATATGTCACCATATGTTAATCACACATTTTCCAAACTATGTAACCCCTATGGGTACACACTAGTAAACAGAAATGTCCCAACTGTGTACCAATATAGACACAATAGTGACATTACTGTATACCCACGAATGTAAACATAAAAGAAATACAAAAAA
>NW_012307805.1:0-2608 GCF_000151885.1 Dipodomys ordii | reverse complement strand
AAGAAGAAAAAGAAGAAGAAGAAGAAGAAGAAGAAGAAGGAGAAGAAGAAGAAGAAGGAGAAACATAAGGAGAAGCATAAGGAGAAGCAGTAGAAGCAGAAGAAGCAGAAGCAGGAGAAGCAGAATCAGAAGAAAACGAACAAGCAAAAGAAGCAGAATCAGTGGGAGAAGCAGAAGAAGGAGAAGGAGAAGGAGCAGCAGAAGGAGAAGCAGAAGCAGAAGAAGCAGAAGCAGAAGAAACAGAAGAAGGAGAAGAGCAGAAGCAGAAGTAGAAACAGAAGCAGAAGGAGTAGGAGAAAGAGTAGCAGGAGAAGCAGAAGAAGCTGAAGCAGGAGAAGCAGAAGGAGAAGAAGCAGAAAAAGCAGAAGCAGAACCTGAACCAGAAGGAGAAGCAGGAGAAGCAGAAGCAGAAGAAGCAGGAGAAGCAGAAGCAGAAGAAACAGAAGAAGGAGAAGAGCAGAAGCAGAAGCAGAAGGAGAAGCAGAAGGAGAAGCAGAATAAGCAGAAGCTGAAGTAAAAGAAAGAGAAAAAGCAGAAGAAGCAGAAGAGGAAGCAGCAGGAGAAGCAGGAGAAGGAGAAGGAGAAAGAGAAGGATTTGGAGTAGAAGAAAGAGAAGGATAAGCAGAAGCAGAAAGAGAAGAAGGAGAAGCAGGAGAAGCAGAAACTAGAGAAGCAGAAGCAGAATGAAAAGCAGAAGAAGGAGAAATTGAAACAGAAGAAGATGCAGAAGGAGAAGCAGAAGCAGAAGGAGAAGCAGAAGGAGGAGAAGGAGAAGCAGAAGGATAATCATAAAGAGAAACAGAAGGAGAAGAAGAAGCAGAAGCGGCAGAAGCAGAAGGAGAAGAAATAGAAGAAGGAGAAGAAGCAGAAGCAGAAGGAGAAGCAGAAACAGAAGGAGATGCAGAAATAGAAGAAGAAGAAGCCGAAGAAGCAGAAGAAGAACCTGAAGCAGAAGGAGAAGCAGAAGAAGCAGAATCTGGAGAAGAAGAAGGAGAAGCAGAAGGAGAAGCAGAAGCAGAAAGAGAATCAAAAGCAGAAGTAGAAGCAGAAGAAACAAAAAAGCAGAAGCAGTAGTCGTTGTAGCAGAAGCAGAAGGAAAAGCAGTAGGAAAAGCAGAAGAACGAGAAGGAGAAGGAGAAGCAGAAGGAGAATCAAAAGGAGAAGCAGAAGAAGGAGAAGGAGAAGCAGAAGCAGAAGAAGCAGCAGAAGGAGAAGCAGAAGCAGAAGAAGATGCAGAAGGATAAGCAGGAGAAGCAGAAGAAGCAGAAGGAGAAGCAGAAGTAGGAGAAGGAGAAGGAGAAGGAAGGGCAGCAGAAGCAATAGGAGAAGCAGAAGGAGAAGCAGAAGAATGAGAAGAAGAAAGAGAAGCAGGAGAAGCACAAATGCAGAAGCAGGAGAAGCAGAAACAGAAGATAAAGAAGAAGAAGAAGAAGAAGAAAAAGAAGAAGAAGAAGAAGAAGAAGAAGAAGAAGAAGAAGAAGAAGAAGAAGAAGAAGAAGAAGAAGAAGAAGAAGAAGAAGAAGAAGAAGAAGAAGAAGCAGCAGCAAAAGGAGAAAAGGAGCAAAAGGAGAAGGAGAAGCAGGAGAAGCAGAAGCAGAAGAGGAAGAAGCAGAAGGAGAAGCAGAAGGAAAAGCAGAAAGAGAAGCAGGAGAAGCAGAAGAAGCAGAAGCAGGAGAAGCAGAAGCAGAAGAAAAAGAAGAAGCAGGAGAAGCAGAAGCAGAGGGAGAAGGAGAAGATGTAGAAGCAGAAGGAGAAGCAGAAGGAAAAGCAGAAGAACGAGAAGGAGAAGGAGTAACAGAAGGAGAAGCAGAAGGAGAGGCAGAGGGAGAAGCCGAAGGAGAAGCAGGAAAAGCAGAAGAAGCATAAGCAAAAGGTGAACCAAAACAAGCAGGAGAAGCAGAAGCAGAAGAAGAAGCATAAGAACAAGCACAAGCAGGAGGAGATGCAGAAGGAGAAGCAGCAGAAGCAGAAAAAGCAGAATCTGAAGGAAAAGGAGACGTAGGAGAAGGAGAAGGAGAAGGAGGAGAAGCAGAAGTAGAAGGAGAAGCAGAAGCAGAATGAGTAGCAGAAAGAGAAGCAGGAGAAGCACAAGAAGCAGAAGCAGGAGAACCCGAAAGAGAAGAAGAAGAAGAAGCAGAAGCAGGAGAATCTAAGAAGCAGAAGCAACTGAAGCAGAAGCAAAAGAAACAGAAGAAGCATAAGTAGCAGAAGCAAAAGCAGAAGTAGAAGCAGAAGAACGAGAAGGAGAAAGAGTAATATAAGGAGAAGCAGAAGGAGAAGCAGAAGCAGAAGGAGAAGCAGAAGTAGGAGAAGGAGAAGGAAGAGCAGCAGAAGCAATAAGAGAAGCAGAAGGAGAAGCAGAAGCAGAATGAGAAGCAGAAAGAGAAGCAGTAGAAGCAGAAGAAACAGGAAAAGCAGAAGCAAATGAAGAGATGACGATGATGATGACGATGATGATGATGCGACGAGATGAGAGGAGATGATGATGACGAGGACGACGAGACGATGATGAGAGGAGAGGAGATGATGAAGATGAAGAAGAGATGATGATTATGACTATTACGAGGATGGGTATCGAGATGGAGATTGTGTAGTAGTAGGAGTATTA
>NW_012307804.1:0-2608 GCF_000151885.1 Dipodomys ordii | reverse complement strand
GGGCAAGCAGGGGACACACCGGAACACAATGGAACAAAGCGGGGGACAGAGCGGAGACAGACTAGGGCCACAGCGGGACACCTCGGTGACACAGCTGGACACAGCGGGGTACACAGCGGGACACAGCGGGCACACAGCGGGGAAACAGCGGGACACAGCGGGACACAGCGGGGACAGAGCGGGACACAGTCGGACACAGCGGGACACAGTGGGGGACACAGCGGGACACAGCGGGGGACCCAGCGAGGACACAGCGGGACACAGCGGGAGACACAGCGAAGACACAGCGGGGGACACAGCAGGAGACACAGCGGGAAACAGCGGGGAACACAGCGAGGACACAGCGGGACACAGCGGGACACAGCGTCGATACAGAGGGGACTCAGCGGAGGACACAGCGGGGGAAACAGCGGGGGACAAAGTGGGACACCACGGGACACTGTGTGACACATCGGGACACAGCGGGGACACTGCGGGGACACAGCAGGACAAAGCGGGGGACATAGCGGGACACAGCGGCACACAGCGTGGGACACAGCCGGACACAGCGGGGGAAACAGTGGGGGACACAGTGGGACACGGTGGGACACAGCGGGGGACACATGGGGAACACAGCGGGACACAGCGGGGACACAGCGGGACTCAGCGGGGGACACAGCAGTATACAGCAGGACACAGCGGGGACACAGCAGGGACACAGCGGGGGACACAGCGGGACACAGCGGGACACAGCGGGGAACACAGCAGGGAACACAGCAGGACACAGAGGGGGACACAGAGGGGTACACAGCGGGACACAGCTGGGAACACAGCGGGTCACAGTGGGACACAGCGGGAACACAGCTGGACACAGCGGGGTACACAGTGGGACACAGGGGGCACACAGTGGAGACACAGCGGGGGACACAGCGGGACACAGCGGGTCACAGCGGGGGACACAGCGGGGGACACAGCGGGGGACAGCAGAGGACAGAGAGGGGACACAGCGGCGACACAGAGGGGACGCAGCTGGGGACACAGCGTGGGACAAAGTGGGACACCACGGGACACAGTGTTACACAGCGGGACACAGTGGTGACACTGCGGGACACAGCAAGATAAAGCGGGGGACACAGCGGGACACAGTGGGCCACAGCGGGGGACAGCGGTGGACACAGCGGGACACATTGGGCTACCCAGTGAGGACACAGTGGGACACAACAGGGGACACAGCGAGGACACAGCGGGGGACACAGCGGGGGACACAGCGGGACACAGTGGGGAACACAGCGAGGACACAGCGGGACACAACGGGACACAGCGTCGATACAGCGGGGAGGCAGCGTTACACAGTGTGGTACACACTGTGGACACAACGGGACACAGTGGGGGCACAGCGGGACACAGCGGGATACAGTGGGACACAGCGGGGACAAAGCGTGAGACACAGCGAGGGACAGAGAGGGAAACAGCAGGGGACACAGCGAGGAAACAGCCGGACACAGAGGTGACACAGAGGGGACTCAGCGGGGGACACAGTGGGACACAGCGGGGGACACTGCGGGACACAGCGGGGGACACTTCGGGACACAGTGTGGGACAGAGCGTGGGACACAGCGAGACACAGCGGGGACCAAGCTGGACACAGCGGGGTACACAGAGGGACACAGCAGGGACACAGCGGGGAAACAGCGTGACACAAAAGGACACAGCTAGACACAGCGGGGTACACAGCGGGACACAGCGGGCACACAGCGGGGACACAGCGGGACACAGCGGGGACACAGTCGGACACAGCGCGACACAGCGGGACACAGCGGGGGACACAGCAGGACACAGTGGGGGACCCAGCGAGGGCACAGCGGGACACAGCGGTGGACACAACGGGGGACACAGCGGGACACAGCGGGGAACACAGCGAGGACACAGCGGGACACAGCGGGAAACACTGTGAGGTCACAGCGGGGGACAAAACGGGACAACACGGGACACAGTGTGACAGAGTGGGACACAGCGGGGACACTGCAGGGGCACAGCGGGACAAAGCGGGCGACACAGTGAGACACAGCGGGGGACACAGCGGGGGACAGCAGGGGACAGAGAGGGGACACAGCGGGACACAGCAGGGGACACAGAGGGGTACACAGCGGGACACAGCCGGAAACACAGCGCGGACACAGCGGGACACACCGGGACACAGCGTCAATACAGCGGGGACAGAGAGGGTCACAGCAGGGACACAGCGGGACACAGCGGGACACAGCGGGGGACACAGCGGGACAGAGCGGGGACACAGCGGGACACAGCGGGACACAGCGGGGGACACAGCGGAACACAGCGTGGGACACAGCAAGGACACAGCAGGACACAGCGGGACACAGCGGGGTCAGAGCGGGACACAGTCGGACACAGCAGGACACAGCGGGGGACACAACGGGACACAGCGGGGGACCCAGCGAGGACATACCGGGACACAGCGGGGGACACAGCGAGGACACAGCGGAGGACACAACGGGGGACACAGCGGGACACAGCGGGGAACACAGCGAGGACACAGCGGGGACACATTGGGACACATTGGTACACAGCGGGATTCAGTGGGGGACACAGCAGTACACAGCGGGACTGA
>NW_012307803.1:0-2608 GCF_000151885.1 Dipodomys ordii | reverse complement strand
GGAAAAGCAGAAGCAGCAGAAAGAGAAGAATGTATTGAAGAAGAAGAAGAAGAAGAAGAAGAAGAAGAAGAAGAAGAAGAAGAAGAAGAAGAAGAAGAAGAAGAAGAAGAAGAAGAAGAAGAAGAAGAACAAGAAGAAGAAGAAGAAGAAGAAGAAGAAGAAGAAGAAGAAGAAGAAGAAGAAGAAGAAGAAGAAGAAGAAGAAGAAGAAGAAGAAGGAGAAGGAGAAGGAGAAGGAGAAGCAGTAGAAGCAGAAGAAGCAGAAGCAGGAGAAGCAGAAGCAGAAGAATAAGAATAAGCATAAGAAGCAGAATCAGAAGGAGAAGAAGAAGGATTTAGTTGGAGAATCAGAAGAAGCAGAAGCAGAAAGAGAAGCAGAAGAAGGAGAAGGAGAAGCAGAAGCACAGGAAAGGAAGGAGAAGCAGAAGAAGCAGAAGGATCAGCAGAAGGAGAAGCAGAGGAAGGAGAAGCAGAAGAAGCAGCAGAAGGAGAAGCAGAAGCAGAAGAAGAAGCAGAAGGAGAAGCAGGAGAAGCAGAAGAAGCAAAAGCAGAAGGAGAAGCAGAAGTAGAAGAAGGAGAAGGAGAAGGAAGGGCATCCGAAGCAATATGAGAAGCAGAAGGAGAAGCAGAAGAATGAGAAGAAGAAAGAGAAGCAGGAGAAGCACAAATGCAGAAGCAGGAGGAGAAGAAACAGAAGATACAGAAGAAGAAGAAGAAGAAGAAGAAGAAGAAGAAGGAGAAGAAGAAGAAGAAGAAGCAGAAGCAGAAAGAGAAGCAGAAGGAGAAGGAGATGCACAAGGAGAAGGACAAGCAGCAGAAGCAGAAGAAGCAGAAGCGGGAGAAGCAGAAGAAGAAGAAGAAGAAGAAACAGAAGAAGGAGAAGGAGCAGAAGGAGAAGCAGAAGCAGAAGGAGAAGCAGAAAGAGAAGCAGAAGAAGCAGTAGCAGGTGAAGCAGAAGCAGAAAAAACAGAAGAAGCCGAAGAATCAGAAGGAGAACCTGAAGCAGAAGGAGAAGCAGAAGCAGCAGAAGCTGGAAAAGCAGAAGCAGAAGAAACCGAACAAGCAGAAGAAGCAGAAGCAGAACGAGAAGCAGAAGAAGAAGGAGAAAGAGAAGGATTAGGAGTAGGAGGAGCAGAAGCAGAATAAGAAGCAAAAAGAGAAGCAGAAGAAGAATCAGAAGGAGAAACAGAAGAAGCAGAAACAGGAGAAGCAGAAGCAGAATGAGAAGCACAAGAAGGAAAAATTGAAGGAGAAGGAGAATGAGACGGAGAAGCAGAAGGAGAAGTAGGAGAAGCAGAAGAAGAAGAAGCAGGAGAAGCAGAAACAGAAGAAACAGAAGGAGAAGAGCAGAAGCAGGAGAAGCAGAAGGAGAAGCAGAAGAAGCAGAAGCTGAAGCAGAAGAAGAAGAAACAGAAAAAGCAGAAGAAGCAGAAGAAGAAGCAGCAGGAGAAGAAGGAGAAGGAGAAAGAGAAGGATTAGGAGTAGGAGAAACAGAAGGATAAGCAGAAGCAGAAAGAGAAGGAGAAGGAGAAGCAGGAGAAGCAGAAGAAGCAGAAGCAGGAGAAGCAGAAGCAGAATAAAAAGCAGAAGAAGGAGAAATTGAAACAGAATAAGATGCAGAAGGAGAAGCAGAAGGAGAAGCAGAAGAAGGAGAAGCAGAAGGAGAAGCATAAGGAGAAACAGAAGGAGAAGCAGGAGAACAGAAGCAGGAGAAGCAGAATCATAAGAAATAGAAGAAGGATAAAAAGCAGAAGCAGAAAGAGAAGCAGAAACAGAAGGAGAAGCAGAAATAGAAGCTGAAGAAGCAGAAGCAGAACCTAAAGCAGAAGGAGAAGCAGGAGAAGCAGAAGAAGCAGAATCTGGAGAAGAAGGAGAACCCAGAAGGAGAAGCAGAAGCATAAAGAGAAGCAAAAGCAGAAGGAGAAGCAGAAAGAGAAGCAGAAGAAACAGAAGAAGCAGAAGCAGAAGCAGTAGCAGAAGAAGCTGAAGATGCAGAAGCAGATAGAGAAGCAGAAGGAATAGCAGAATAACGACAAGGAGAAACAGAAGGAGAAGAAGAATGAGAAGCAGAAGGAGAAGCAGGAAAAATAGAAGAAGCAGAAACAGACGGAGAAGCAGAAGAAGGAGAAGCAGAAGCAGAAGAAGAAGCAGAAGGAAAAGCACAAGCAGAAGGAGATGCAGAAGGAGTAGCAGGAGAAGCAGAAGAAGCAGAAGCAGAAGGAGAAGAAGAAGGAGAAGAAGCAGAATCAGAAGAAGCAGAAGGAGAAGTAGAAAGAGAAGCCGAAGAAGAGAAGCAGAACGAGAAGCAGGAGAAGCAGAAGAAGCAGAGAGGGAGAAGGAGAAGTAGAAGAAATAGAAGGAGCAGAAGCAGAAGGAGGAGCAGAAGCAGAAGGAGAAGCAGAAAGAGAAGCAGGAAAAGCAGAAGAAGCAGAAGCAGGAGAAGCAGAAGCAGAAGAAACAGGAGAAGGACAAGAAGCAGAAGCAGAAGCAGAAGGAGAAGCAGAAAGAGAAGCACTAGAAGCAGAAGACGCAGGAAAAGCAGAAGCAGCAGAAAGAGAAGAAGAAGAAGAAGAAGAAGAAGAAGAAGAAGAAGAAGAAGAAGAAGAAGA
>NW_012307802.1:0-2609 GCF_000151885.1 Dipodomys ordii | reverse complement strand
TGATGTTTCCCCACTGTGTCCCGCTGTGTCCCGCTGTGTCCCGCTGTTTCCCGCTGTGTCCCGCTGTGTCCCCCACTGTGTCCCCCGCTGTGTCCCGCTGTGTGCCCCGCTGTGTCCCCGCTATGTCTCGCTGTGTCCCGCTGTGTCCCCCACTATGTCCCGCTGTTGCCCCTCATTATCCACCGCTGTGTCCCCACTATGTCTCGCTTTGCCCCTGCTGTGTCCTATTATGTCCCCGTTGTACCCCGGTGTGTCCCCTCTGTTCCACACTGTGTCCCTCGCTGTGTCCCGCTGTGTCCCGCTGTGTCCCTCTGTTTCCCCGCTGTGTCCCCACTGAGTCCAGTTGTATCCATTCTGTGTCCTGCTTTATCCTGCTGTGTCAACCGCTGTGTCCACGCTGTGTCCAGCTATGTCCCCGCTGTGTCCCCGCTGTGTCCCCGCTGTACACGCTGTATTCCCTGTTTCCCCCGCTGTGTCCGCCGCTGTGTCCCGCAGTGTCCCCTGCTGTGTCTCCCGCTGCGTCCCCCGCTGTGTACCGCTGTGTCCCCCGCTGTGTCCCACTGTGTCCACTGCTGTATCCCGCCCTGTCCCGTTGTGTCCTGCTGTCTCCCCGCTGTGTCCCTCTGTGTCCCGCTATGTCCCCGCTGTGTCCCGCTTTGTTCTCGCTGTGTCCCCGCTGTGTCCCGCTGTGTCACCCTTGTCCTCGCTGTTTCCCCGTTGTGTCCCCAGTTGTGTCCCGCTGTGTCCCCCGCTGTGTCCCCGCTATGCCTCGCTGTCTCCCGCTGTGTCCCAAAATATGTCCCGCTGTGTCCCGCTGTGTCCACTCTGTGTCCACAGCTGTGTCTCCGCTGTTTCCCCGCTATGTCCCACTGTTTCCTCGCTGTGTCCCCCACTCTGTCCCGCTGTGTCATCACTGTGTTCCTGCTGTGTCCCGCTGTGTCCCCCGCAGTGTCCCGCTGTGTTCCGTTGTGTCCCTGCTGGGACCCGCTGTTTCCCGCTGTGTCCCCGCTGTGTCCCCGATGTTTCCCACTGTGTACCCCGCTTTGTCCTGGTTGGTCCCCGCTGTGTCTCGCTGTGTCCCACGCTCTGTCCCCTCTGTGTTTCGCTGTGTCCCCCGCTGTGTCCTGCTTTGTCCCCCGCTGTGTCCCGCTGTGTCTCCGCAGGGTCACCGCAGTTTCCCGCTGTGTCCCGCTCTGTTCCGTGGTGTCCCTCTGTGTCCCCCGCTATGTCCCCCACTTTGTCCCCGCTGTATCCCGCTGTGTCCCGCTGTGTCCCCCACTGTTTCCCGTTGTGTCCCCAGCTGTGTACCCCGCTGTGTCACGCTGTGTCACACTGTGTACCTTGGTGTACCACTTTGTCCCCCGCTGTGTCCCCAGCTGAGTCCCCGCTGTGTCCCCGCTGTGTCCCGCTGTGTCCTCGCGGTGTCCCCCCCTGTCTTCCACACTGTCCCACGCTGTGTCACGCTGTGTTCCTGCTTTGTCCCCCGCTGTGTCCCTATGTGTCCTGCTTTGTCCCGTGGTGTCCCGTTTTGTCCCCCGCTGTGTCCCCCGGTGTGTCCCTGCTGTGTCCCCGCTGTGTCCCGCTGTGTCCTCCCTGTGTCCCCCGCTGTCTCCCGCTGTGTCCCCCACTGTGTCTCACGCTTTGTCCCCGCTGTGTCCCACTGTGTCCCCCACTGTGTCCCTTTGTGTCCCCAGCTGTGTAACCCGCTGTGTCCCGCTGTGTCCCCCGCTGTGTCCCGCTGTGTTTTCTGATTTGTTCCTGCTGTGTCCCGCTGTGTCCCGCTGTGTCCTCGCTGTGTCCCACGCTGTGTCCCGATGTGTCCTCTCTGTGTCCCCCGATGTGTCCCTTTGTGTCCCCAGCTGTGTAACCCGCTGTGTCTCGCTGTGTTCCCCGCTGTGTCCCACTGTGTACCCCTCTGTGTCACCCTCTTTGTTCCGCTGTGTCCCCCGGTGTGTCCCGCTGTGTCCCGCTGTGTACTGCTGTGTCCCCCGCTGAGTCCCACTGTGTCCCCGCTGTGTCCCGATGTGTCCCACCTGTGTCCCCGGCTGTGTCCGGCTGTGTCCCATTGTGTCCCCCGCTGTGTCCCCCGCTGTGTCCCGCTGTGTCCCCCGCTGTGTCCCGCTATGTCCCGCTGTGTTCCGCTGTGTATTGCTGTGTCCCCCGCTGAGCCCCGCTGTGTCCCCACTGTGTCCCGCTGTGTGCCACCTGTGTCCCTCGCTGTGTCTGGCTGTGTCCCGCTGTGTCCCCCGTTGTGTCCCCCGCTGTGTCCCGTTGTGTTCCGCTGTGTCCCCCGCTGTTTCCCTGCTGTGTCCCTGCTGTGTCCCGCTGTGTCCCGCTGTGTCCTCGCTGTGTCCTTCCTGTGTCTCCTGCTGTGTCCCGTTGTGTCCCCAGATGTGTAACCCGCTGTATCCCTCTGTGTCCCCGCTGTCTCGACGCTGTGTCCCGCTGGGTTCCACTGTGTCCTCACTGTGTCATCCGCTGTGTCCCACTGTGTCCCCCACTGTGTCCCGCTGTGTCTATTGCTGTGTCCGTGTTGTGTCCCGCTGTGTACTCGCTGTGTCCCACGCTGTGTTCCGCTGTGTCCTCGCTGTGTTCCCCGATGAGTACTA
>NW_012307801.1:0-2609 GCF_000151885.1 Dipodomys ordii | reverse complement strand
GGACACAGCGAGGACACAGCGGGGGACACAGCAGGGGACACAGCGGGGAACACAGCGAGGACACAGCGGGACACAGCGTCCATACAGAGGGGACTCAGCGGAGGACACAGCGGGGGAAACAGCGGGGGACAAAGTGGGACACCACGGGACACAGTGTGACACAGCGGGACACAGCGGGGACACTGCGGGGACACAGCAGGACAAAGCTGGGACATAGCGGGACACAGCGGCACACAGCGGGGGACACAGCCGGACACAGCGGGGGAAACAGTGGGGGACACAGTGGGACACGGTGGGATACAGCGGGGGACACATGGGGAACACAGCGGGACACAGCCGGGACACAGCGGGACTCAGCGGGGGACACAGCAGTATACAGCAGGACACAGCGGGGACACAGCAGGGACACAGCGGGGGACACAGCGGGACACAGCGGGACACAGCGGGGATCACAGCGGGGGACACAGCGGGACACAGCGGGACACAGCGGGGGACACAGGGAGGACACAGCGGGACACAGCGGGGGACAGAGCGAGGACACATTGGGACACAGCGGGATTCAGCGGGGGACACAACAGTACACAGCGGGACAAAGCGGGACACAGAGGGGACACAGCAGAGACACAGCGGGGGACAGAGCGGGACACAGCGGGGGACACAGGGATGACAGAGCAGGACCCAGCGGGACCCAGCGTGGATAGAGCAGGGACCCAGATGGACACAGCGGGACACAGCGGGGACACAGCAGTAGACACAGCGGGACACAGTGCCGGACACAGCGGGACACAGCGGGGGACAAAGGGAGGACACAGCGGGACCCAGCGGGACCCAGCGTCGATACAGCAGGGACACAGCCGGACACAGTGGGGTACACAGCTGGGGACACAGCGAGGACACAGCGGGACACAGCGGCACACAGCGGGGACAGTGCGGGAACATAGCAGCACACAGCGGGGTACACAGCGGGAAACAGCGGGACACAGCTGGGGGCACAGCAGGACACAGCGGGACACAGCGGAACACAGCGGGAGTCAAAGCGGGAGACAGCGGGGGACACAGCGAGGACACAGGGGGACACAGCGGCGACACAGAGGGGACTCAGTGGGGGACACAGCGTGGGACAAAGTGGGACACCACGGGACACAGTGTGACACAGCGGGACACAGCGGGAACACTGCGGGACACAGCAGGACAAAGCGGGGGACACAGCGGGACACAACGGGACACAGCGGGGGACACAGCGGGGGACAGCGGAGACAGAGAGTGGCCACAGCGAGACAAAGCGGTGACACAGCTGGACACAGCGGGGTACACAGCGGGACACAGCGGGCACACAGCGGGGAAACAGCGGGACACAGCGGTACACAGCGGGGGACACAGGGAGGACACAGCGGGACACAGCGGGGGACAGAGCGAGGACACATGGGGACACAGCGGGATTCAGCGGGGGATACAACAGTACACTGCGGGACAAAGCGGGACACAGCGGGGACACAGCGGGGACACAGCAGAGACACAGCGGGGGACAGAGAGGGAGACAGCGGGGGACACAGGGATGACAGAGCAGGACCCAGCGGGACCCAGCGTGCATACAGCAGAAACCCAGTTGGACACAGCAGGACACAGCGGGGACACAGCAGTAGACACAGCGGGACACAGTGCCGGACACAGCGGGACACAGCGGGGGACAAAGGGAGGACACAGCGGGACCCAGCGGGACCCAGCGTCGATACAGCAGGGACACAGCAGGACACAGTGGGGTACACAGCTGGGGACACAGCGAGGACACAGCGGGACACAGCGGGGACACTGCGGGAACATAGCAGGACACAGCAGAGTACACAGCGGGACACAGCTGGGGACACAGCGGGGACACAGCGGAACACAGCGTGAGACAAAGCGGGAGACAGCAGGGGACACAGCGAGGACAGAGGGGGACACAGCGGCGACACAGAGGGGACACAGCAGGGGACACAACGTGGGACAAAGTGGGACACCACGGGACACAGTGTTACACAGCGGGACACAGCGGGGACACTGCGGGACACAGCAGGAAAAAGCGGGGGACACAGCGGGACACAGCAGGACACAGCGGGGGCCACAGCGGGGGACAGCGGAGACAGAGAGTGGCCACAGCGAGACACAGCGGTGACACAGCTGGACACAGCGGGGTACACAGCGGGACACAGCGGGCACACAGGGGGGACACAGTGGGACACAGCAGGACACAGCAGGGACACAGTGGGACACAGCGGGACAAAGTGGAGACACAGTGGGACACAGCAGGCACACAGCGGGGACACAGCGGACACAGCAGGACACAGCGGGGGACAGAGCGGGACACAGTGGGGGACCCAGTGAGGACACAGCGGGACACAGCAGGGGACACAGCGAGGACACAGCGGGGGACACAGCGGGGGACACAGCGAGGACATAGCGGAGGACACAGCGGGACACAGCGGGGAAAACAGCGAGGACACAACGGCACCCAGCAGGACACAGCGTCGATACAGCGGGGACACAGGGTTACACAGCGTGGTACCCAGCTGTGGACACAACGGGACAGAGTGGGGGCACAGCGAGACACAGCGGGACACAGCGAGGACACA
>NW_012307800.1:0-2609 GCF_000151885.1 Dipodomys ordii | reverse complement strand
TCTTCTTCTTCTTCTTCTTCTTCTTCTTCTTCTTCTCTTTCTTCTGCTTCTTCTTTTCCTGCTTCTTCTGCTTCTATTGCTTCTCTTTCTGCTTCTCATTCTGCTTCTGCTTCTCCTTCTGCTTCTCCTATTTCTTCTGCGGCTCTTCCTTCTCCTACTTCTACTTCTCCTTCTGCTTCTGCTTCTTCTGCTTCTCCTGCTTCTCCTTCTGCATCTTCTTCTGCTTCTGCTTCTCCTTCTGCTGCTTCTTCTGCTTCTGTTTCTCCTTCTGCTTCTCCTTCTGCTTCTTCTGCTTCTGCTTCTCCTTCTGCTTCTTCTGCTTCTCCTTCTGATTCTCCTTCTGCTTCTCCTTCTGTTTCTCCTTCTCCTTGTCGTTCTTCTGCTTTTCTTTCTGCTTCTCCTTCTGCTTCTGCTGCAACTGCTACTGCTTCTTCTGTTTCTTCTGAGTCTCCTTCTGCTTTTGATTCTCTTTCAGCTTCTGCTTCTCCTTCAGGTTCTCATTCAGCTTCTCCAGATTCTGCTTCTTCTGCTTCTCCTGCTTCCGCTTTTGCTTCAGGTTTTGCTTCTGCTTCTTCGGATTCTTATGCTTCTGCTTCTCCTGCTTCTGCTTCTTCTGCTTCCCCTCCTCTTTCTGCTTCTCCTTCTGTTTCTGCTTCTCCTGCTTCTGCTTCTTCTGCTTTTCCTGCTTCTCTTTCTGCTTCTCCTTCTGCTTTTCCTTCTCCTTCTGCTTCTGCTCCTTCTCCTTCTTCTGTTTCTTCTTCTTCTGCTTCTCCCGCTTTTGCTTCTACTGCTTCTCCTGCTTCTCGTTCTGCTTCTCTTCGTCGGCTTCTCTTCCTACTTCTGCTTCTGCTTCTTCTGCTTCTGCTTCTTCTCTTTAGTTCTTCTCCTTCTGTTTCTGCTTCTTCTCCTTCTCCTGCTTCTCCTTCTGCATCTCCTTCTGCTTGTGATTTTCCTTCTGCTTCTTCTTCTGCTTCTGCTTCTCCTTCTCCTTCTTCTGCTTCTCCGTCTGCTTCTGCTTCTTCTGCTTTTCCTGATTCTCTTTCTGCTTCTCCTTCTCCTTTTCCTTGTGTTTCTCCTTCTCCTTCTCGTTCTTCTGCTATTTCTTGTGCTTCTTTTTCTGCTTCTACATCTTCAGCTTCTTCTGCTACTGCTTGTGTTTCTTCTGCTTCTCCTTCTGATTTTGCTTCTCTTTCTGCTTCTGCTTCTCCTTCTGCTTCTGCAGTTTCTGCTTCTTCTGCTTCTTCTTCTGCTTCAGGTTCTGCTTCTGCTTCTTCGGATTCTTATGCTTCTGCTTCTCCTGCTTCTGCTTCTTCTGCTTCCCCTCCTTCTCTTTCTGCTTCTCCTTCTGTTTCTGCTTCTCCTTCTGCTTCTTCTCCTTCTTCTGTTTCTTCTGCTTCTGCTTCTCCTGCTTCTGCTTCTCCTGCTTCTCGTTCTGCTTCTCTTTCTGCTTTTCTTTCTGCTTCTCCTTCTCCTTCTTCTGCTTCTCCTTCTGCTTCTGCTTCTCCTTCTGCTTCAATTTCTCCTTCTGTTTCTCATTCTGCTTCTGCGTCTTCTGTTTCTTCTGCTTCTCTTGCTTCTGCTTCTCCTGCTTCTCCTACTTCTCGTGCTTCTTTTTCTTCTGCGTCTCTTTCTGCTTCTGCTTATCCTTTTGCTTCTCCTACTCCTAATCCTTCTCTCTCGCCTTCTCCGTCTTCTTCTTCTGCTTCTCCTGCTGCTTCTGCTTCTGCTTATTCTACTATTTCGGTTTCTTCTGCTTCTGCTTCAGATTGTGCTTCTTCTGTTTCTCCTTCTGCTTCAGATTCTGCTTCTGCTTCTTCGGATTCTTCTGTTTCTTCTGCTTCTGCTTCTCCTGCTTCTTCTGCTTCTCCTGCTTCTCTTTCTGCTTCTCCTTCTGCTTCTGCTTCTTCTTCTGCTTCTGCTTCTGCTCTTCTCCTTCTTCTGTTTCTTTTGCTTCTGTTTCTTCTGCTTCTTCTTCTTCTGTTTCTTCTGCTTCTACTTCTGCTTCTTCTGATTCTCCTGCTTCTCCATTTGTTGTCCTTCTGTTTCTGCTTGTCTTTCTGCTTCTGCTTCTCCTTCTGCTGCTCCTTCTCCTTCTGCTTCTGCTTCTGCTTCTTTTGCTTATTCTTTTTCTTCTGCTTCTGCTACTCCTGCTTCAGCTTCTTCTGCTTCTACTGCTTCTCCTTATGCTTCTCCTTATGCTTCTTCTTCTTCTTCTTCTTCTTCTTCTTCTTCTTCTTCTTCTTCTTCGTCTTCTTCTTCTTCTTCTTCTTCTTCTTCTTCTTCTTCTTCTTCTTCTGCTTCTTCATCTTCTTCTTCTTCTACTTCTTCGTCTTCATCTCTTTCATCAAATACTGAATTTCCTGCTTCTTCTGCTTCTACTGCTTCTCTTTCTGCATCTCCTGATACTGCTTCTCCTTCTCCTATTGATTCTGCTGCCACTTCCCTTCTCCTTCTTCTACTCCTATTACTGCTAGTCCATCTGCATAAAGCTTCACCTGATTATCCTTCTCCTTATCTAAAAGCTACTGCTAAACCATATGATTCTCCTACGCCAAATCCTACTCTATCTCCTAAATCTTCTTCTGCTTCGCCTGCTGCTTCTTCTTCTG
>NW_012307799.1:0-2609 GCF_000151885.1 Dipodomys ordii | reverse complement strand
GTCCCGCTGTGTCCCATGTGTGCCGCTCTGTCCTTCTGTGTCCTCGCTGTGTACTCCTTTGTGTCAGGCTGTGTCAACACTGCGTCTCGCTGTGTCCCCTCTCTGTCTCTGCTGTCCCCGGCTGTGTCCCCCGCTGTGTCCCGCTGTGTCCCGCTGTGTCCCCCGCTTTGTCCCGCTGTGTCCCCGCAGTGTCCCCACTGTGTCCCGCTGTGTCCCCCGCTTTGTCCAGCTGTGTCCTTGCAGTGTCCCCGCTGTGTCCTGTTGTGTCCTCTCTGTGTCCCCCACTGTGTCCCGTTGTGTCCACAGGTGTGTACCCTGCTGTGTCGCGCTGTGTCCCCGCTGAATCGACGCTGTGTCCTGCTGTGTCCTTCCTGTGTTCCCCGCTGTGTCCCGCTGTGTCCCCGCTGTGTGCCCGCTGTGTCCCGCTGTGTACTTCGTTGTGTCCAGCTGTGTCATCGCTGTGTCCTCGCTGTGTCCTCTCTTTGTCTCCACTGTCCCCCGCTGTGTCCCCCGCTGTGTCCCGCTGTGTCCCCTGCTTTGTCCCGCTGTGTCGATGCAGTGTTGCCTCTGTGTGCTGCTGTGTCACACTGTGTCCCATGGTGTCCCGCTTTTTCCCCCTCTGTTTCCCCCACTGTGTCCTCTTTGTGTCCCCATTGTGTCCTGCTGTGTCCCGCTGTGTCCTAGCTGTGTCCCCCGCTGTGTCCCGCTGTGTCCCCCGCTGTGTCCTGATGTGTCCCGCTTTGTCCCGCTCTGTCCCTGCTGTGTCCTGCTGTGTCACGCTGTGTCCCCACTTTGTGCCCGCTGTGTCCCGCTGTGTACTCCGTTGTGTCAGGCTGTGTCCCCCGCTTTGTCCCGCTGTGTCCCCGCAGTGTCGCCGCTGTGTCCCGCTGTGTCACACTGTGTCCCATGGTGTCCTGCTTGGTCCCCAGCTGTGTCCCCCGCTGAGTCCCCTTGGTGTCCTGCTGTGTCCTCGCTGTGTGCCCCGCTTTCTCCCACTTTGTCCCACGCTGTGTCCCACTGTGTCCTCGCTGTGTCCCCCGCTGTGTCCCGCTGTGTCCCCCACTCTGTCCCGCTGTTTCCCGCTGTGTCACCCGCTGTGTCCCGCTGTGTCCCCGCAGGGTCACCGCTGTTTCGCGCTGTGTCCCGCTGTGTTCCGTGGTGTCCCGCTTTGTCCCCCGCTGTGTCCCCAGCTGAGTCCCCGCTGTGTCTCCGCTGTGTCCCCGCTGTGTCCCGCTGTGTCCTCGCTGTGTCCCCCGCTGTCTCCCGCTCTGTCCCCCGCTGTGTCTCACGCTTTATCCCATCTGTATCACACTCTGTCCCGCTGTGTCCCGCTGTGTCCACCACTGTGTCCCTTTGTGTCCCCAGCTGTGTAACCTGCTGTGTAACGCTGTGAATCCCGCTGTATCGAGGCTGTGTCCCGCTGGGTCCCTCTCTGTCCTTGCTCTGTTATTCGTGTTGTCCCTCTCTGTCCCCCACTGTGTCCCCTGCTCTGTCCTACTGTGTCCTCCGCTATGTCCCGTTTTGTCCCGCTGTGTCCCCCGCTGTGTCCCTGCTGTGTCCCTGCTGTGTCCCCGCTGTGTCACGCTGTGTCCTGCTGTGTCCCGTTGTGTCCTGCTGTAACCCTGCTGAGTCCCCCTGAGTCCCCCTGTGTCCTGCTGTGTCGTCGCTCTGTCCTCCGCTGTGTCCCGCTGTGTCCTCTGCTGTGTCCCGCTGTGTCACTCTGTGTCCCGCTGTATCCCGCTGTGACCCCGCTGAGTCCCCGCTGTGTCCCCGCTGTGTCCCCCGCTGTCTCCCACTCTGTCCCCCGCTGTGTCTCACGCTTTATCCCGTCTGTGTCCCACTCTGTCCCGCTGTGCCCACACTGTGTCCCGTTGTATCCACAGCTGTGTACCACGCTGTGTAATGCTGTGTCCCCGCTGTATCAACGCTGTTCCTCGCTGTGTCCCTCTGTGTCCCCCGCTGTGTCCCCCGCTGTGTCCTCGCTGTGTCCCCATCTGTGTCCCGCTGTGTCCTCACTGGGTCCCCCGCTGTGTCCCGCTGGGTCCCCCGCTGTGTCCCACTGTGTCCCGCTGTGTCCTGCTCTGTCCCTGCTGTGTCACGCTGTGTCCCGCTGTGTCCCCCTGTGTGCGTGCTGTGTCCCGCTATGTACTCCGTTTTGTCCAGCTGTTTCACCGCTGTGTCACCGCTGTGTCCCCTGCTTTGTCCCGCTTTGTCGCGCTGTGTCCTCACTGCGTCCCCAGATGTGTCCCGCTGTGTCCCCCGCTGTGTCCCGCTGTGTCCTGCTCTGTCCCGGCTGTGTCCCGCTGTGCCCTGCTGTGTCCTCACTGTGTCCCCCGCTGTCTCCCGCTCTGTCCCCCGCTGTGTCTCACGATTTGTCCTTGCTTTGTCCCACTGTGTCCGCCTGTGTCCCGCTGTGCCCCCACTGAGTCCACATGTGTCCACAGATGTGTACCATCCTGGGTAACGCTGTATCCCATCTGTATCATCTGAATTCTAACTCTGGTACTCTCTATGACCAGTGAAGTACCGCGCTATATATTTCTAATGTCCACCCTGAGTACAATTCTGTCACATGCTAAGTCACACGCTGTATGTCACTGAGACTCACA
>NW_012307798.1:0-2609 GCF_000151885.1 Dipodomys ordii | reverse complement strand
ACCCCGCTGTGTCCCGCTGAGTCTTCTGCTGTATCGATGCTGTGTCCCGCTGGGTCCTGCTGTGTCTCTCTCTGTGTTCCCCACTGTGTCATGCTGTGTCCCCCGCTGTGTCCCTCACTGTGTCCCCCGCTGTGTCCCGCTGTGTCCCGCTGTGTCCCCCGCTGTGTCCTTGCTGTGTTCCCGCTGGGTCCCTCTCTGTCCCGCAGTGTCCCCTGCTGAGTCCCGTTGTGTCACCGCTGTGTCCCGCTCTGTCCCCGCTCTATCGACGTTCTGTCCCGCTGGGTCCCGCTGGGTCCTGTCTTTGTTCCCCGCTGTGTCCCGCTGTGTCCCCCGCTGTGTCTCTCGCTGTGTCCCGCTGTGTCCCCGGCTGTGTCCGGCTGTGTCCCGCTGTGTCCCCCGCTGTGTCCTTGCTGTGTCCCGGCTGTGTCCCGCTGTGTCCCGCAGTGTCCCCAGCTGTGTCCCGCTGTGTCACCGCTGTGTCCCGCTTTGTCCTCACTGTGTCCCACGCTGTGTCCCGCTTTGTCCCCCGCTGTGTCCCACAGTGTCCCCGCAGGGTCACTGCTGTTTCCCGCTGTGTCCCGCTGTGTTCCGTGGTGTCCCTCTTTGTCTCCCGCTGTGTCCCCCGCTGAGTCCCTGCTGTTTCATTGCTGTGCCCCGCTGTGTCCTCGCTGTGTCCCCCGCTGTCTCCCGCTCTGTCCCTTGCTGTGTCTCACGCTTTGTCAACGCTGTGTCCCACTGTGTCCCGCTGTGTCCGGCTGTGCCCCCACTGTGTCCCGTTGTGTCCACAGCTGAGTACCACGCTGTGTAAGGCTGTGTGCCCGCTGTATCGACGCTGTGTCCCGCTGCGTCCCGCTGTGTCCTCGCTGTGTTCCCCGCTGTGTCCCGCTGTGTCCCCCGCTTTGTCCTCGCTGTGTCCCCCACTGTGTCCTGCTGTGTCCTCGCTGTGTCCCCCGCTGGGTCCCGGTGGGTCCTGCTGTGTCCTCGCTGTGTCCACCGCTGTGTCCCGTTGTGTCCCCAGCTGTGTCCCCCGCTATGTCCCGATGTGTCTACTGCTGTGTCCATGCTATGTCTTGCTGTGTCACGCTGTGTCCCCCGCTGTGTCCACTGCTGTGTCCTGCTGTTTTTCCCGCTGTGTCACCAATGTGTTCCGCTTTGTCCTCGCTGTGTCCCACTGTGTCTCGCTGTGCCCCCACTCTGTCCCGTTGTGTCCACAGCTGGGTACCACGCTGTGTAACCCTGTGTCCCCGCTGTATCGACTCTGTGTCCTGCTGGGTCCCGTTGTGTCCTCGCTGTGTTCCCCGCTGTGTCCCTCTGTGTCCCCAGCTGTGTCCCCCTCTGTGTCCCGCTGTGTCCTCGCTGGGTCCCCCGCTGAGTCTCGCTGTGCCCACGCTGTGTTTCGCTGTGTCCCGCTATGTCCAGCTCGGTCCCTGCTGTGTCCCGCTGTGTGCCCGCTGTGTGTCCCGCTGTGTACTCCGTTGTGTCCAGCTGTATCACCACTGTGTCTCGCTTTCGCCCCTCTCTGTCTCCGCTGTCCCCTGCTGTGTCCCCCGCTGTGTCCCGCTGTGTTCCTCTGTGTCCCCCACTTTGTCCCGCTGAGTCCCCTCTGTGTCACCGCTGTGTCCCGCTGTGTACCCCGCTGTGTCCCACTATGTTCCCGCAGTGTCCCCGCTGTGTACCGCTCTTTCCCGCTTTGTCCTCTCTGTGTCCCCCGCAGTGTCCCGTTGTGTCCCCAGCTGTGGACCCCGGTGTGTCCCGCTGTGTCTCCGCTGTAACGACGCTGGGTCCCGCTGGGTCCCGCTATGTCCTCCCTGTGTTGCCTGCTGTGTCCCGTTGTGTCCCCAGCTGTGTACCTCGCTGTGTCCCGCTGTGTCCCAGCAGTATCGACGCTGGGTCCCGCTGGGTCCCGCTGTGTCCTCCCTGTGTCCCACGCTGTGTCCCGCTGTGTCCGCCACTGTGTCCCGCTGTGTCTACTGCTTTGTCCCCGCTGTGTCCCGCTGTGTCCTCGCTGTGTCCCACGCTGTGTTCTGCTGTGGCCTCACTTTTTCCCCCGCTGTGTCCTGCTGTGTACCCCTCTGTGTCCCACCGCTGTGTCCCGCTGTGTCCCCCGCTGTGTCCCTGCTGTGTCCCCGCTCTGTCCCGCTGTGTCCCGCTGTGTACTGTTGTGTCCCCCGCTGAGTCCCGCTGTGTCCCAATGTGTCCTCGCTCTGTCCCCCTCTGTGTACCGCTGTGTCCTTCCTGTGTCCCCTGCTGTGTCCCGCTGTGTCCCTCTGTGTCCCGCTCTGTCCTTGCTGTGTCCCCCACTGTGTGCAGCTGTGTCCTCGCTGTGTCCCCCGCTGTGTCTCGCTGTGTCCTTTTGTGTCACGCTGTTTCCCCGCTGTGTCCCTGCTGTGTCCCTCTGTGTACCCCGCTGTGTCCAGCTTTATCCCCGCCGTGTCTCGCTGTGCCCCCGCTGTGTCCCGCTGTGTCCCCCGCTGAGTCCCTGCTGTGTCCCCGCTGTGTTCCAGCTGTGTCCCCCGCTGTGTCCCGCTGTGTCCCGCTGTGTCCTTGCTGTGACCCGCTCTGTCCCCACTGTATCGACGCTGTGTCCCGCTGTGTTCCGCTGTGTCCTC
>NW_012307797.1:0-2609 GCF_000151885.1 Dipodomys ordii | reverse complement strand
TCACTGGGTCCGCTGGGTCCCCCCTGTGTCCCCCGCTGTGTCCGGCTGTGTCCGGCTGTGTCCCCCGCTGTGTCCCCCACAGTGTCAGCGCTGTGTCCCGCTGTGTCCTCGCTGTGTCCCCCGCTGTCTCCCGCTCTGTACCCCGCTGTGTCTCAAGCTTTGTCCCCTCTGTGTCCCACTGTGTCCCGCTGTATCCCGCTGTGCCCCCACTGTGTCCCGTTGTGTTCACAGCTGTGTACCACGCTGTGTAACGCTGTGTCCCCACTGTATCGACGCTGTGTACCACTGGGTCCCACTGGGTCCTCGCTGTGTTCCCCGCTGTGTCCCGCTGTGTCCCCCACTGTGTCCCCCGCTGTGTCCCTATGTGTCCTACGCTTTGTCCCCCTGTGTCCCCGCAGTTTCCCCTCTGTGTCCCGCTGTTTCCCACTGTGTTCTGTGGTGTCCTGCTTTGTCCCCCGCTGTGTCCCCCGTTGAGTCGCCGCTGTGTCCCCGCTTTGTCCCGCTGAGTCCTCCATGTGTCCCCCGCTGTGTCCCGCTGTGTCCCCCGCTGTGTCCCGCTGTGTCCACTGCTGGGACCCGGCTGTGTCCCGCTGTGTCCCACTGTGTCCCGCTGTGTCCTCACTGTGTCCCACTCTGTGTTCCGCTGTGTCCTCGCTGTGTCCCCCGCTGTGTCCCGCTGTGTCCCCCACTGTGCCCTACAGTGTCCCGCTCTGTCCCGCTGTGCCCTCGCTGTGTCCCGCTGTGTCCCGCTGTGTCCCCCACTGTTTCCCCTGCTGTGTCAAGCTGTGTCCCCCACTGTGTCCCACTCTGTCCCCCTCTGTGTCCCGCTGTGTCCCCCGCCGTGTCCCGCTGTGTCCCCCTGTGTCCCTTTGAGGTCCCGCTGTGTCCTGCTGTGTCCCGCTTTGTCCCCCACTGTGTCCCGCAGTGAACCCGCTGTGTCCCGCTGTGTCCCACTGTGTCCCGTGGTGTCCCGCTTTGTCCCCTGCTGTGTCCCCGGCTGAGTCTCGCTGTGTCCCCACTGTGTCCTCTCTGTGTCCCCCGCTGTGTCCTGCTCTGTTCCCCACTGTGTCTCCCGTTTTGTCCCTGCTGTGCCGCGCTGTGTCCCGCTGTGTCCCGCTGTGTCCCCCACTGTGTCCCGTTGTGTCAACAGCTGTGTACCCCGCTGTGTCCCTGCTGTATCGACGCTGTGTCTCGCTGGGTCCTGCTGTGTCTATCTCTGTATTCCCCATTGTGTCCCGCTGTGTCCTCCGCTGTGTCACTCGCTGTGTCCCCCGATGTATCCCGCTGTGTCCCGCTGTGTCCCCCGCTGTGTCCTTGCTGTGTCCCCGCTGTGTCCCGCTGGGTCCTGCAGTGTCCCCCGCTGAGTCCCGTTGTGTCAATGCTGTGTCCCGCTGTGTCCCCACTCTATCGATGCTGTGTCCCGCTGGGTCCCGCTGGGTCCTCTCTTTGTTCCCCGCTGTGTCCCGCTGTGTCCCCCGCTGTGTCTCTTGCTATGTCCCGCTGTGTGCCCGGCTGTGTCCGGCTGTGTCCCGCTGTGTCCCCCGCTGTGTCCTTGCTGTGTCCCCGCTGTGTCCCGCTGTGTCATCCGCTGTGTCCTTGTTGTGTACCTGCTGGGACCCGCTGTGTCACCGCTGTGTCCCGCTGTGTCCCCGCTCTATAGACGCTGTGTCCCGCTGTGTCTCCCGCTGTGTCCCGCTAGGTCCCGCTGTGTCCCCCGCTGTGTCCCGCTGTGTCCCCAGAGGTTCACCGCTGTTTCACGCTGTGTCCTGCTGTGTTCCGTGATGTCCCGCTTTGTCCCCCGCTGTGTCCCGCTTTGTCCACTGCTGAGTCCCCGCTGAGTCCCGCTGTGTCTCGCTGTTTCCCGCTGTGTCCTCGCATTGTCCCATGCTGTGTTCTGCTGTGTCCTCCCTGTGTCCCCCGCTGTGTCCTGCTGTGTCTCCCGCTGTGCCCCGCAGTGTCCCGCTGTGTCCCGCTGTGTCCTCGCTGTGTCAAACTGTGTCCCCCCTGTTTCCCCGCTGGGTCCTGCTGTGCCCCGCTGTGTCCCACTGAGTCCCCCGCTTTGTCCCGCTGTGTCCCCGCAGTGTCCCCGCTGTGTCCCGCTGTGTCCCACTGTGTCCTGTGGTGTCCCGCTTTGTCCCCCGCTACGTCCACTGCTGAGTCCCCTCTGTGTCCCCGCTGTGTCCCGCTGTGTCCCCCGCTGTGTCCCGCTGTGTCCCCCGCTGTATCCTGCTGTGTCCTGCTGTGTCCTGCTGGGTCCCGCCGTGTCCCCGCTGTGTCCCCACTGTGTCCCGCTGTGTCCCCCGCTGTGTCCCTCGCTGTGTCCCCCTCTGTGTCCCGCTGTGTCATCCGCTGTGTCCTTGTTGTGTCTCTGCTGGGTCCCGCTGTGTCACCGCTGTGTCCCGCTGTGTCCCCGCTCTATAGACGCTGTGTCCCGCTGTGTCCCCCGCTGTGTCCCGCTGTGTCCCGCTGTGTCCCCCGCTGTGTCCCGCTGTGTCCCCGCAGGTTCACCGCTGTTTCACGCTGTGTCCTGCTGTGTTCCGTGGTGTCCCGCTTTGTCCCCTAAATGTGTCCCGCTGTGTCCACTGCTGGGTCCCCGCTATGTCCCACTG
>NW_012307796.1:0-2609 GCF_000151885.1 Dipodomys ordii | reverse complement strand
TTCTGCTTCTCCTTCTGCTTCTGCTTCTGCTTCAATTTCTCCTTCTGCTTCTCCTTCTGCCTCTGCGCCTTCTGTTTCTTCTGCTTCTCCTGCTTCTTCTTCTCCTGCTACTCCTACTTCTCGTGCTGCTTCTCCTTCTGCATCTCTTTCTGGTTCTGCTTATCCTTTTGCGTCTCCTACTCCTAATCCTTCTCTTTCGCCTTCTCCTTCTTCTTCTTCTGCTTCTCCTGGTGCTTCTGCTTCTGCTTATTCTACTATTTCTGTTTCTTCTGCTTCTGCTTCACATTGTGCTTCTTCTGTTTCTCCTTCTGCTTCAGATTCTGCTTCTGCTTCTTCGTCTTCTCCTGTTTCTTCTGCTTCTGCATCTCCTGTTTCTTCAGCTTCTCCTGCTTCTCCTTCTGCTTCTGCTTTTCCTTCTGCTTCTGCTCTTCTCCTTCTTCTGTTTATTTTGCTTCTGTTTCTTCTTCTTCTTCTTCTTCTTCTTCTTCTTCTTCTTCTTCTTCTTCTTCTTCTGTTTCTTCTGATTCTACTTCTGCTTCTCCTTCTTCTACTTCTCTTTCTGTTTCTACTTCTGCTTCTTCTGATTCTCCTGCTTCTCCTTTTGTTCTCCTTCTGTTTCTGCTTCTCTTTCTGCTTCTGCTTCTCCTTCTGCTGCTCCTTCTCCTTCTCCTTCTTCTGCTTCTCCCACTGCTTCTGCTTCTGCTTCTTTTGCTTATTCTATTTCTTCTGCTTCTCCTGCATCTACTGCTTCTCCTTATGCTTCTCCTTATGCTTCTCCTTATGCTTCTCCTTATGCTTCTCCTTATGCTTCTCCTTATGCTTCTCCTTATGCTTCTTCTTCTTCTTCTTCTTCATCTTCTTCTTCTTCTTCTTCTTCTTCTTCTTCTTCTTCTTCTTCTTCTTCTTCTTCTTCTTCTTCTTCTTCTTCTTCTTCTTCTTCTTCTCTTTCTTCTTCTTCTGCTTTTACTGCTTCTTCTGGTTCTACTACTTCTCTTTCTACTACTCATTCTGCTTCTCCTGCTGCTGCTACTTCTCTTATTGCTGCTGCTGGTCTTCCTTCTGCTTCTCCTACTTCTACTTCTGCTTCTGCTGCTGCTTCTTCTGGTTCTCCTGCTTCTCCTTCTGCATCTCCTTCTGCTTGTCCTGATGCTTATTCTGCTGTTTCTTCTGCTTCTCCTTCTGCTTTTGATTCTCTTTCTGGTTCTGCTTCTCCTTCAGCTTCTCGTTCTGCTTCTCCAGATTCTGCTTCTTCTGCTTCTCCTGCTTCTCCTTCTGCTTGAGGTTCTGCTTCTGCTTCTTCGGATTCTTATGCTTCTGCTTATTCTGCTTCTGCTTCTTCTGCTTCCCCTCCTTCTCTTTCTGCTTCTCCTTCTGTTTCTGCTTCTTGTCCTTTTACTGATTCTTCTACTTCTGCTTCTCCTGTTTCTGCATCTCCTGCTTCTCCTTCTGCTGCTCTTTCTGCTTTTCCTGCTGCTTTTCCGTCTCCTGGTCCTTCTTCAGCTTCTCTTTCTGCTTCTCCTTCTGTTTCTCCTTCTCCTTCTCGTTCTTCTGCTTTTCCTTCTGCTTCTCCTTCTGCTTTTGCTTCTCTTTCTGCTTCTGCTTCTCCTTCTGGTTCTCTTTCTTCTTCTCCAGATTCTGTTTCTTCTGCTTCTCCTGCTTCTTCTTCTGCTTCAGGTTCTGCTTCTGCTTCTTCGGCTTCTTCTGCTTCTGCTTCTCCTCCTGCTGCTTCTTCTGCTTCTCCTGCTTCTCTTTCTGCTTTTCCTTCTGTTTGTGCTTCTCCTTCTTCTGCTTCTTATCCTTCTTCTGTTTCTTCTGCTTCTGCTTCTCCTGCTTCTGATTCTCCTGCTTCTCGTTCTGCTTCTCTTTCTGCTTCTCTTTCGGCTTCTCCTTCTCCTTCTCCTTCATCTGCTTCTCCTTTTGCTTCTCCTTCTCCTTCTGCTTCAATTTCTTCTTCTGCTTCTCATTCTGCTTCTGCGTCTTCTGTTTCTTCTGCTTCTCTTGCTTCTGCTTCTCCTGCTTCTTCTACTTGCCTTGCTGCTTCTCCTTCTGCGTCTCTTTCTGCTTCTGCTTATCCTTTTGCTTCTCCTACTCCTAATCCTTCTCTTTCGCCTTCTCCTTCTTGTTCTTCTGCTTGTCCTGGTGCTTCTGCTTCTGCTTATTCTACTATTCCTGTTTCTTCTGCTTCTGCTTCAGATTGTGCTTCTTCTGTTTCTCCTTCTGCTTCAGATTCTGCTTCTGCTTCTTCGGCTTCTCCTGTTTCTTCTGCTTCTGCTTCTCCTGCTTATTCTGGTTCTCCTGCTTCTCTTTCTGCTTCTCCTTCTGCTTCTGCTTCTACTCTTCTCCTTCTTCTGTTTCTTTTGCTTCTGTTTCTTCTGCTTCTTCTTCTTCTGTTTCTTCGGATTCTACTTCTGTTTCTCCTTCTTCTCCTTCTCTTTCTCCTTCTTCTGATTCTCCTGTTTCTCCTTCTTGTTCTTCTTCTCTTTCTGCTTCTCTTTCTGCTTCTCCTTCTCCTTCTGCTGCTCCTTCTCCTTCTCCTTCTTCTGCTTCTCTCACTGCTTCAGCTTCTGCTTCTTTTGCTTATTCTTTTTCTTCTGCTGCTGCTTCTCCTG
>NW_012307795.1:0-2609 GCF_000151885.1 Dipodomys ordii | reverse complement strand
CTTTTTCTGTTTCTCCCTCTGCTTCTGCTTCTTATGCTTCTTCTTTTTCTTCTGGTTCTGCTTCTCCTGCTTCTGCTTCTTATGCTTCTACTGCTTCTTCTTCTTCTTCTTTTGCTTCTTCTGCTTCTACTTCACTTCCTGCTTCTGCTTCTCCTGCTTGTTTTTCTGCTTCTTCTGCTCTTTTTTCTACTTCCCCTTCTGCTTCTCTTTTTGCTTCTCCTTCTGCTTCTGCTTCTTCTGTTTCTCATGCCTGAATTTCTGGTTCTACTTCTTCTGCTGCTTCTCCTTCTGCTTCTGTTTCTGCTTCTTCTCTTCCGGCTTCTGCTGCTTCTGCTTCTTGTCCTCCTCCTGCTTCTCTTTCTGCTTCTCATTCTGCTTCTGCTTCTCCTTCTGCTTCTGCTTCTCCACCTTCTCCTTCTCCTACTTCTGCTTCTCCTTCAGCTTCTGCTTCTTCTGCTTCTCCTGCTTCTCCTTCTGCATCTCCTTCTGCTTGTGCTTCTCCTTATGCTTCTTCTTCTGCCTCTGCTTCTCCTTCTCCTTCTTTTGCTTCTCCTTTTGCTTCTGCTTCTTCTGCTTTTCCTGCTTCTCCTTCCGCTTCTGCTTCTTCTGCTTCTCCTTCTGCATCTTCTTCTGCTTCTGCTTCTCCTTCTGCTTCTCCTTCTCCTTTTTCTGCTTCTCCTTCTGCTTCTTCCTCTTCTGCTTTACCTGCTTCTCTTTCTGCTTCTCCTTCTGCTTCTCCTTCTGTTTCTCCTTCTCCTTCTTGTTCTTCTGCTTTTCCTTCTGCTTCTGCTACAACTGCTACTGCTTCTACTTCTTCTGTTTCTTCTGCTTCTCCTTCTGCTTTTGATTCTCTTTCTGCTTCTGCTTCTCCTTCAGCTTGTCATTCTGCTTCTCCAGATTCTGCTTCTCTGCTTCTCCTGCTTCTCCTTCTGCTTCAGCTTCTGCTTCTGCTTCTTCGGATTCTTATGCGTCTGCTTCTCCTGCTTCTGCTTCTTCTGCTTCCCCTCCTTCTCTTTCTACTTCTCCTTCTGTTTCTGCTTCTCCTTCTGCTTCTGCTTCTTGTCTTTCTCCTGTTTCTTCTGCTTCTGCTTCTCCTGTTTCTGCATCTCCTGCTTCTCCTTCTGCTGCTCTTTCTGCTTCTCCTGCTGCTTTTCCTTCTCCTGCTCCTTCTTCTGCTTCTCTTTCTGCTTCTCCTTCTGTTTCTCCTTCTCCTTCTCGTTCTTCTGCTTTTCCATCTGCTTCTGCTTCTGCATCTTCTGCTTCTTCTGCTACTGCCTCTGCTTCTTCTGTTTCTTCTGCTTCTCCTTCTGCTTCTCCTTCTGCTTTTGCTTCTCTTTCTGCTTCTGCTTCTCCTTCTGCTTCTCCAGATTCTGCTTCTTCTGCTTCTCCTGCTTCTCCTTCTGCTTCAGGTTCTGCTTCTGCTTCTTCTGCTTCTTCTACTTCTGCTTCTCCTGCTGCTGCTTCTTCTGCTTCTCCTGCTTCTCTTTCTGCTTTTCCTTTTGTTTCTGCTTCTCCTTCTGCTTCTGCTTCTTCTCCTACTTCTGTTTCTTCAGCTTCGGCTTCTCCTGCTTCTGCTTCTCCTGCTTCTCGTTCTGCTTCTCTTTCTGCTTCTCTTTCTGTTCTCCTTCTCCTTATTCTGGTTCTCCTTCGGCTTCTGCTTCTCCTTCTGCTTCTGCTTCTGCTTCAATTTCTCCTTCTGCTTCTCATTCTGCTTCTGCGTCTTCTGTTTCTTGTGCTTCTCCTGCTTCTGCTTCTCCTGCTTCTCCTACTTCTGGTGCTGCTTTTCCTTCTGCGTCTCTTTCTGCTTCTGCTTATCCTTTTGCTTCTCCTACTCCTAATCCTTCTCTCTCGCCTTCTCCGTCTTCTTCTTCTGCTTCTCCAGCTGCTTCTGCTTCTGCTTATTCTACTATTACTGTTTCTTCTGCTTCTGCTTCAGATTGTGCTTCTTCTGTTTCTCCTTCTGCTTCAGATTCTGCTTCTGCTTCTTCGGCTTCTCCTTTTTCTTCTGCTTCTGCTTCTCCTGCTTCTTCTGCTTCTCCTGCTTCTCTTTCTGCTTCTCCTTCTGCTTCTGCTTCTCCTTCTGCTTCTGCTTCTGCTCTTCTCCTTCTTCTGTTTCTTTTGCTTCTGTTTCTTCTGATGCTACTTCTGCTTCTCCTTCTTCTCCTTCTCTTTCTGCTTCTACTTCTGCTTCTTCTGATTCTCCTGCTTCTCTTTCTTGTTCTCCTTCTGTTTCTGCTTCTCATTCTGCTTCTGCTTCTCCTTCTGCTGCTCCTTCTCCTTATTCTTCTTCTGATTCTCCCCCTGCTTCTGCTTCTTTTGCTTATTCTTTTTCTTCTGCTTCTACTTCTCCTGCTTCTGCTTCTTCTGCTTCTACTGCTTCTCCTTATGCTGTTCCTTCTTCTTCATCTTCTTCTTCTTCTTCTTCTTCTTCTTCTTCTTCTTCTTCTTCTTCTTCTTCTTCTTCTTCTTCTTCTTCTTCTTCTTCTTCAGCTTCTTCTTCTCTCATCTCTGCTCTGCTTCTCCTGCTCTCTGCTCTACTGCTCTCTTCTGCTCTCATTCTGCTTCTGCTCTCTCTGCTTCTCCTACTGCTTCTGCTGCCCCTTCCTTCT
>NW_012307794.1:0-2609 GCF_000151885.1 Dipodomys ordii | reverse complement strand
CAAGTGGGGGCACAGCGGGACACAGTGGGACACAGCGGGGACAAAGCGTGAGACACAGCGAGGGACAGAGAGGGAAACAGCAGGGGACACTGCGGGACACAGCGGGGGACACGTCGGGACACATTGTGGGACAGAGCGTGGGACACAGCGAGACACAGCGGGGACAAAGCTGGACACAGCGGGGTACACAGAGGGACACAGCAGGGACACAGCGGGGAAACAGCGTGACACAAAAGGACACAGCTGGACACAGCGGGGTACACAGCGGGACACAGCGGGCACACAGCGGGGACACAGCGGGACACAGCGGGGACACAGTCGGACACAGCGGGACACAGCGGGGGACACAGCGGGACACAGCGGGGGACCCAGCGAGGACACAGCGGGACACAGCGGTGGACACAACGGGGGACACAGTGGGACACAGCGGGGAACACAGCGAGAACACAGCGGGACACAGCGGGAAACACTGCGAGGTCACAGCGAGGGACAAAACGGGACAACACGGGACACAGTGTGACAGAGTGGGACACAGCGGGGACACTGCAGGGGCACAGCAGGACAAAGCGGGCGACACAGTGAGACACAGCGGGGGACACAGCGGGGGACAGCAGGGGACAGAGAGGGGACACAGCAGGACACAGCAGGGGACACAGAGGGGTACACAGCGGGACACAGCTGGAAACACAGCGCGGACACAGCGGGACACACCGGGACACAGCGTCAATACAGCGGGGACAGAGAGGGTCACAGCAGGGACACAGCGGGACACAGCGGGACACAGCGGGGGACACAGCGGGAAACAGTGGGGACACAGCGGGACACAGCGGGAGACAGCGGGGGACACAGCGGAACACAGCGTGGGACACAGCAAGGACACAGCAGGACAAAGCGGGACACAGCGGGACATAGCGGGGAACACAGCGGGGGACACAGCGGGACACAGCGGGACACAGCGGGGGACACAGGGAGGACACAGCGGGACACAGCGGGGGACAGAGCGAGGACACATTGGGACACATTGGGACACAGCGGGATTCAGCGGGGGACACAGCTGTACACAGCGGGACAAAGTGGGACACAGCGGGGACACAGCAGAGACACAGCGGGGGACAGAGCGGGACACAGCGAGGGACACAGGGATGACAGAGCAGGACCCAGCGGAACCCAGCGTGGATACAGCAGGGACCCAGCTGGACACAGCGGGACACAGCCGGGACACAGCAGTAGACACAGCGGGACACAGTGCTGGACACAGCGGGACACAGCGGGGGACAAAGGGAGGACACAGCGGGACCCAGCGGGACCCAGCGTCGATACAGCAGGGACACAGCCGGACACAGTGGGGTACACAGCTGGGGACACAGCGAGAACACAGCGGGACACAGCGAGGACAGTGCGGGAACATAGTAGCACACAGCGGTGTACACAGCGGGACACAGCGGGACACAGCTGGGGACAGAGCGGGAACACAGCAGGACACAGCGGAACACAGCGGGAGTCAAAGCGGGAGACAGCGGGGGACACAGCGAGGACACAGGGGGACACAGCGGCGACACAGAGGGGACTCAGCGGGGGACACAGCGTGGGACAAAGTGGGACACCACGGGACACAGTGTGACACAGCGGGACACAGCGGGAACACTGCGGGACACAGCAGGACAAAGCGGAGGACACAGCGGGACACAGCTGGACACAGCGGGGGACACAGCGGGGGACAGCGGAGACAGAGAGTGGCCACAGCGAGACAAAGCGGTGACACAGCTGGACACAGCGTGGTACACAGCGGGACACAGCGGGCACACAGCGGGGACACAGCGGGACACAGCGGGACACAGCGGGGGACACAGGGAGGACACAGCGGGACACAGCGGGGGACAGAGCAAGGACACATTGGGACACAGCGGGATTCAGCGGGGGACACAACAGTACACTGCGGGACAAAGCGGGACACAGCGGAGACACAGCGGGGACACAGCAGAGACACAGCCGGGGAAACAGCGGGACACAGCGGGGGACACAGGGATGACAGAGCAGGACCCAGCGGGACCCAGCGTGGATACAGCAGAAACCCAGTTGGACACAGCAGGACACAGCGGGGACACAGCAGTAGACACAGCGGGACACAGTGCCGGACACAGCGGGACACAGCGGGGGACAAAGGGAGGACACAGCGGGACCCAGCGGGACCCAGCGTCGATACAGCAGGGACACAGCGGGACACAGTGGGGTACACAGCTGGGGACACAGCGAGGACACAGCGGGACACAGTGCGGACACAGCGGGACACAGCGGGACACAGCGGGGGACACAGCGGAACACAGAATGGGACACAGCGAGGACACAGCAGGAAACAGTGGGACACAGCGGCGACACAGCAGGGACACAGCAGGGACACAGCGGGGACACAGTGGGGGCACAGCGGGACACAGCGGGACACAGTGGGACACAGCGGGGACAAAGCGTGAGACACAGCGGGGGACAAAAGGGAGACAGCAGGGGACTCAGCGAGGAAACAGAGGGACACAGCGGTGACACAGCGGGGACTCAGCGGGGGACACAGTGGGAAACAGCGGGGGGACACAGCAGGACACAGCTGGGGGACACTG
>NW_012307793.1:0-1466 GCF_000151885.1 Dipodomys ordii | reverse complement strand
TCAAGAAGATGAGAAGCAGAAGAGAAGCAGTGGAAGCAGAAGAAGCAGGTAAAAGCAGAAGCAGAAGAAAGAGAAGAAGAAGAAGAAGAAGAAGAAGAAGAAGAAGAAGAAGAAGAAGAAGAAGAAGAAGAAGAAGAAGAAGAAGAAGAAGAAGGAGAAGAAGAAGAAGGAGGAGAAGCAGAAGGAGAAGCAGAAGGAGAAGCAGAAGAAGCAGAAGCAGGAGAAGCAGAAACAGAAGAAAAAGAATTAGCAAAAGAAGCAGAAGCAGAAGCAGTGGGAGAAGCAGAAGAAGGAGAAGGAGCAGCAGAAGGAGAAGCAGAAGCAGAAAGAGAAGCAGAAACAGAAGGAGAACAAGAAGGAAAAACAGGAGAAGCAGAAGAAGCAGAAGTAGAAGCAGAAAGAGGAGAAGAAGGAGAAGCAGAAGTTGAGTCAGAAGAAACAGAAGAAGAAGAAGCAGAAGAAACAAAAGCAAAAGAAACAGAAGAAGGAGAAGGGCAGAAGCAGAAGGAGAAGCATGAAGAGAAGCAGGAGAAGCAGAAGAAGCAGGAGAAGCAGAAGCAGAAGAAACAGGAGAAGCCGAAGAAGCAGAAGCAGAATCTGAAGCAGGAGAAACAGAAGAAGCACAATCTGAAACAGAAGCAGAAGAAACAGAAATAGTAGAATAAGCAGAAGCAGAAGAAGCAGGAGAAGCAGAAGAAGAAGACGGAGAAGGCGAAAGAGAAGGATTAGGAGTAGGAAAAGCAAAAGAATAAGCAGAAGCAGAAAGAGACGCAGAAGGAGAAGCAGCACGAGAAGTAGGAGAAGCAGAAGCAGGAGAAGCAGAAGAAACAGAAGACGCAGAAGCAGAATGAGAAGCAGAAGGAGAAATTGAAGCAGAAGCATAAGGAGAAGCAGAAGCCGAAGGAGAAGCAGAAGAAGGAGAAGGAGAACAGAAAGAGAAGCAGAAAGAGAAGCACAACGAGAAGCAGGAGAAGCAGAAGCAGGAGAAGCAGAAGCAGAAGAAACAGAAGAAGGAAAAGCAGCAGAAGCAGAAGGAGAAGCAGAAACAGAAGGAAAAGCAGAAAGAGAAGCAGGAGAAGTAGAAGATGTAGTAGCAGGAGAAGCAGAAGGAGAAGCAGAAGCAGAAAGAGAAGTAAAAGCAGAAGGAGAAGCAGAAGGAGAAGCAAAAGAAATAGAAGAAGTAGAGGCAGTAGCAGAAGAAGCAGAAAATGCAGAAGGAGAAGCAGAAGGAAAAGCAGAAGAATGAGAAGGAGAAGGAGAAACAGAAGGAGAAGCAGAAAGAGAAGTAGAAGTAGGAGCAGGAGAAGGAAAAGTAGCAGGAGAAGCAGAAAGAGCAGCAGAAGGAGAAGTAGTTGATTCAGAAATAGGAGAACAGAAGTAGAAGAAATAGGAGAAGGATAATAAGCAGAAGTAGAAGGAGAAGCAGAAGCAGTAGGAGAAGCAGAAAGAGAAGGAGGGGAAGCAGA
>NW_012307792.1:0-2609 GCF_000151885.1 Dipodomys ordii | reverse complement strand
AAAAAAATTTCAAGGAACAAAAGAAAACGAGAGAAATAACAATCCACATCTTCCTTCAAAACTGTAATGATCCCCCCCTCCTCCTCCCCTCCTCTTCCTCCTCCTCCTCCTTGTCCTCCTCCTCCTTGTCCACCTCCTCCTCCTCCTCCTTTTTAGGTAGATTCTCATTAAATTTTGTCTTGGCTAGCCTTCAACTATGATTCTCCTATCTCTACCTCTAGAGGAGTGTGTCAGCATAGCTGGAAAGGAAATAGAACTTTTGCCTGTCTCACTGGGGGACAAGAGCAGCAGGAATTAATATCATTTCAACCTTCTCTCAACCTTTTCTAATTCATTTCTTCCTCCCTCTAAATTTTGTGTGTGTATGTGTGTGTGTGTGTGTGTGTGTATGTGTGTGTGCACACATGCATTTATAATTGTGCTAGTACAAGGGCTTGGACTCAGGGCCTGGAGCTCTCATTTGGCTTTTATTGCTTAAGACTGGTACGTTACTATATCGACCACAGCTCCATTTCCAACCCTTTTTTGCCAGTCGTGGGGCTTGATCTCCGGGCTTGGGCACTGTTCCTAAGCTTCCTTTGCTCAAGGCTAGCGTTCTACCACTTGAGCCACAGTGCTACTTCTGGCTTTTCTGTGTATGTGGCACTGAGGAATTGAACCCAGGGCTTTAGCCATGCTAGGCAAACACTCTACCACTAAGCCACCTTCCTAGCCCCTGTCCCCTGTACCCAATTCTTTGTTGGTTGATTGGAGAAAAGGCTCTCACAGACTTTCCTGCCTAGGCTGGCTTCAAACCGAGGTACTTAGATCTCAGCCTTCTGAAGAGCTAGGATTATAGGCACGAGCCACCAGCATCCAGATTCACACCATGTTTTTTTGTTTTATTTTTTGTTTTTGTTTTTGCTTCTGATCCAGATTGTAAACATGTCTTGGATGGATTTATATCCTGTTTAGGGCCATAGCCCACACAGTACAAAGTAGAGTTTACCTTCACATGAGGTGAATTCTCATGGGCATTTAGTGGTGAGGATTACATAGTGTGGGCTATTATAGGACCCAGGCAGTATGTGATAAAATGGGAAAGCACACAGCAGAGACCCTGGCATCTCTTTGATGGCCACAAAGGGAAAGTCTGGGTTTCCTCCTTCTTCACATAAGTTCCTTTTTGGATTCTCCACATGTGAAGTTCCTCTTGATCTCCAACACTCTTTGTAGAGCATCTCCATCCCTGACCCCCTGTGCCTCTCCTTCCCACAATAGCTGGGTATTCTTCAGAGATAATGTCATCTGCACAGTTGCTTTGTGTCTCCTTCATGTCCCTCAGAAGTAGGGGTGGGGAGGCTTCAAACTTAGAGACCTACAGCATCACTGAAAGGCCTTTGTTGCTTTTCCTTGAGATAAATGGATGCCAGTGTCTCTGGGCAAAAGGGATCAAACTTTGCACAGTGATTCTCAGATCTCAGCCTCCTGAGTAGCTAGGATTACAGGTGTGTATCACTGACACCTGGCTGCATTCTTTTTTTTTTGTCAGACCTGGGGGTTGAACTCTGGACCTGGGCACTGTCCCTGAGATCCTTTTGCTCACTCTACCACTTGAGCCACAGCCCCATATCCAGGTTTTTCTGTGTCCTGAGGAATCGAACCCAGGGCTTCATGCATGCTAGGCAAGCACTCTACCACTAAGCCACATTCCTAGCCATGCATTCATGTTTGAGGATGGTTTTCTTTGTCTTGTCAGACCTCTTTCCTTCTTGTAGTTCCTGAGAACCTCAGTTCCTTTCTCCTGAACACCACCAGTTTCTCCTCCAAGTGGAAAAGTGATGGAAAGGATTCAGAGTTTCGTAATGCTTTGTTTTGGCTTTATTTTTCTTCTATTTATTTTTTTGTAATTAAAAAGGTCATAGAGGAGAGTTCCGGGAAGATGGCGGAGGAGAAGCTGGAATCTGAACAAGCGCTCGCATAGAAAGCAGTTTTAGAGTTCCAGTGAACAGTCCTAAGCCAGAGAATCACACCAACTGTGCCATCACAGGACAGAGAGTTAGACAAGAGAGGGAAGCCAAGGCAAAAAGACATCTGAGCGCTCGCCAGCAGCCACCGCGGTGGCGGCGGCAGGGTCGTGGCGGAGAACGCAGCTGGGGCCATACCTGAGCGCTCACACAGAGAGTCCGGGACGAAGGAGCCAGACGCAGCGGGTGAGCGGATTCTACTCAACACCAGCAAGAACCAACAAGGAGCGGACATCTTCATCCTGCAGCTTGCAGACCAGAGACGACCCAGGATCCAAGACTCGGTGTGAGTAGAAGCCTGACATCCTCACTGCTTGTCAGGGAGCAGAGGAGGGAAGGCCACCCCTCCCCCCCACCACCGGTGATCTCCATCTTGGATACCAACAAAGCTCGGAGGAGCTGCCAGCTCCAACCCAGGCCTTGGAATAAAACGAGTCATTTAGCAGGTCACAAGAACTTAATGGCGAAGTGACCTGCCAGACTCGCCTCCATCCAGGGAAAAGTCACCCAGCTCAGGCACCAGCCATTGGAGTGGCTTTCCTCACTGGGTAATCAGAGCCAGAGGCTGCCCCTCCCTCTAGCAGCCTCAACAATCAATTGAAA
>NW_012307791.1:0-2610 GCF_000151885.1 Dipodomys ordii | reverse complement strand
GCTGTGCCCCGCTGTTTCCCGCTGTGTCCCCCACTGTGTCCCGTTGTGTCATCAGCTGTGTACCCCGCTGTGTCCCGCTGTGCTCCCGCTGTATCGACACTTTGTCCCGCTTGGTCCTGCTGTGTCCCTTGCTGTGTCCCCCACTGTGTCCCGCTGTGTCCCCCGCTGTGTCCCGCAGTATCCCCCGCTGAGTCCCCCTGTGTCACCACTGTGTCCCTCTGTGTCCCCGCTCTATCGACGCTGTGTCCTGCTGGGTCCCGCTGTGTCCTCTCTTTGTTCTCCGCTGTGTCCCGCTGTGTCCCCCGCTGTGTCTCCCGCTGTGTCCCTCTTTGTCCCCGGCTGTGTCCGGCTGTGTCTTGCTGTGTCCCCCGCTGTGTCCTTGCTGTGTCCCCGCTGTGTCCCGATGTGTCCCGCAGTGTCCCCAGCTGAGTCCCGCTGTGTCACCGCTGTGTCCCGCTGTGTCCTCGCTGTGTCCCCCACTGTGTCACGCTTTGTCCCTGCTGTGTCCCCCGCTGTGTCCCGCTTTGTCCCCGCTGTGTCCTGCTGTGGCCCCCGTGTGTCCCTCTGGGTCCTGCTGTGTCCCCCGCTGTGTCCCGCTGTGTCCCTTCAGGTTCACCGCTGTTTCACGCTGTGTCCTGCTGTGTCTCTCTGTGTCCCGCTGTGTCCTCACTTTGTCCCATATTGTGTTCCGCTGTGTCCTCCCAGTGTCCCCCGCTGTGTCCCGCTGTGTCCCCCGCTGTGCCCCGCAGTGTCCCGCTGTGTCCCGCTGTGTCCTTGATGTGTCCCACTGTGTCCCCGCTGTTTCCCCGCTGGGTCCTGCTGTGTCCCGCTGTGTCCCGCTGGGTCCACAGCTGTGTACCCCGCTGTGTCCCGCTGTGTCCCCGCTGTATCGACGCTGTGTCCCGCTTGGTCCCGCTGTGTCCTCGCAGAGTTCCCCGCTGTGTCCCGCTGTTTACCCCTCTGTGTCACCCGCTGTGTCCCGCTGTGTCCCGCTGTGTACCGCTGTGTCCCCGCTGTTTCGATGCTGTGTCTTGCTGTGTCCCACTGTGTCCTCGCTGTGTCCCCAACTGTGTTCTGCTGTGTCACCCGCTGTGTCCCGCTGTGTCCCCCGCTGTGTCCCGCTGTGTTCCCGAAGGGTCACCGCTGTTTCGCGCTGTGTCCCGCTGTGTTCCGTGGTGTCCCGCTTTGTCCCCCGCTGTGTCCCCAGCTGAGTCCCCGCTGTGTCCCCGCTGTGTCCCCTGCTGTCTCCCACTCTGTCCCCCGCTGTGTCTCACGCTTTATCCCGTCTGTGTCCCACTCTGTCCCGCTGTGTCCTGCTGTGTCCACCACTGTGTCCCTTTGTGTCCCCAGCTGTGTCCCGCTGTGTCACCCGCTGTGTCCCGCTGTGTCCCCCGCTGTGTCCCGCTGTGTTCCCGAAGGGTCACCGCTGTTTCGCGCTGTGTCCCGCTGTGTTCCGTGGTGTCCCGCTTTGTCCCCCGCTGTGTCCCCAGCTGAGTCCCCGCTGTGTCCTCGCTGTGTCCCCTGCTGTCTCCCACTCTGTCCCCCGCTGTGTCTCACGCTTTATCCCGTCTGTGTCCCACTCTGTCCCGCTGTGTCCTGCTGTGTCCACCACTGTGTCCCTTTGTGTCCCCAGCTGTGTAACCCGCTGAGTAACGCTGTGAATCCCGCTGTATCGAGGCTGTGTCCCGCTGGGTCCCGCTGTGTCCTTGCTCTGTTATTCGTGGTGGCCCCCTCTGTCCCCCGATGTGTCCCCCGCTGTGTCCCGCTGTGTCCCGCTGTGTCACACTGTGTTCCGTGTTGTCCCTCTTTGTCCCCCGCTGTGACCTCGCTTTGTTTCCCGATGTGTCCCGCTCTGTACCACTCTGTGACCCCGCTGTGTCCCGCTCTGTACCCGCTGGGTCCCGCTATGTTCCCGCAGTGTCCCCGCTGTGTCCCGCTGTGTCCTCGCTGTGTACACCGATGTGTCCCATTGTGTCCTCAGCTGTGTACCCCACTGTGTCCAGCTGTGTCCCCTCTGTATCGACGCTGTGTCCTGCTGGGTCCCGCTGGGTCCTCGATGTGTTCCCCGTTGTGTCCCGCTGTGTCCCCCGCTGTGTCCCCCGCTGTGTCCCTGCTGTGTCCCTGCTGTGTCCCCGCTGTGTCCCGCTGTGTCCCCCTTTGTCCTCGCTGTGTCCCAAGCTGTGTACCGCTGTGTCCCCCGCTGTGTCCCGCTGTGTCCTGCTGTGTCCCCGCTGTGTCCCACTGTGTCTCCCGCTGTGTCCCGCTGTGTACCGCTGTGTCCCACTGTGTCCTACTGTGTCCCGCTGTGTCCCCTCTCTGTCCCCTGCTGTCCCCCTTTGTGTCTCCCGCTGTGTCCCCTCTCTGTCCCCTGCTGTCCCCCGCTGTGTCTCCCGCTGTGTCCCGCTGTGTCCCGCTGTGTCCCGCTGTGTCCCCCGCTGTGTCCCCACTGTGTGCCCCCTGTGTCCCACTGTGTACCCCGCTGTGTCCAGCTGTGTTCCCGCTGTGTCCACTGCTGTGTCCTGCTGTGTACCCCGCTGTGTCCCGCTATGTTCCCGCTGTGTCCCCGCTGTGTCCCGCTGTTTCCCGCTTTGTCCCTGCTGTGTCCCGTGA
>NW_012307790.1:0-2610 GCF_000151885.1 Dipodomys ordii | reverse complement strand
GAAGATAAAGCGGGGGACAGCGGGGGACACAGCGGGACACAGTGGGCTACCCAGTGAGGACACAGCGGGGCACAACAGCGGACACAGCGAGGAAACAGCGGGGGACATAGCGGGGGACACAGCGAGACACAGTGGGGAACACAGCGAGGATACAGCGGGACACAACGGGACACAGCGTCGATACAGCGGGGAGGCAGCGTTACATAACGTGGTACACACTGTGGACACAACGGGACACAGCGGGGAGACAGCAAGGACACAGTGGGGGACACAGAGGGACACAGCAGGTCACAGCGGGGAACACAGCGGGACACAGCAGGGGACACAGCGAGGACACAGCGGGTCACAGCGGGACACACCGTGGGACAAAGCAGGAGACAGCGAGGGACAAAGAGAGGACCCAGCTGGACACATCGGGGTACACAGCGGGACACAGCGGGGGACACAGAAGGGTACACAGCGGGACAAAGCGAGAAACACAGCGAGGTCACAGCGGGGGCCAAAGCGGGACAACACGGGACACAGTGTGACACAGTGTGACACAGCGGGGACACTGCAGGGGCACAGCGGGACAAAGCGGGCGACACAGCGGGACACAGCGGGACACAGCGGGAGACACAGCGGGGGACAGCAGGGGACAGAGAGGGGACACAGCGGGAGACACAAAGGGGGACAGCAGGGGACAGAGAAAGGACACAGCGGGACACAGCGGGAACACAGCTGGACACAGCGGCGTACACAGCGGGACACAGGGGGCACACAGTGGGGACACAGCGGGGGACAAAGCGGGACACAGCAGGTCACAGCGGGGGACACAGCGGGACACAGCAGGGGACACAGAGGGGTACACAGCGGGACACAGCCGGGAACACAGCGCGGACAGAGTGGGACACACCGGGACACAGCAGGACACAGTGTTACACAGCGGGACACAGCGGGGGACACAGTGGGACAAAGCGGGGACACAGCAGGACACAGCGGGACACAGCGGGGGACACAGCGGTACACAGTTTGGGACACAGCGAGGACAAAGCGGGACACAGCGGGACACAGCGGGGACACAGCAGGGACACAGCAGGGACACAGCATGGGACACAGCGGGGGACACAGCGGGACAAAACCGGGAACACATCGAGGACACAGCGGGACCCAGCTGGACACAGCGTCGATACAGAGGGGACACAACGGGACACAGCGGGGTATACAGCTGAGACACAACGGGACACAACGGTGGACACAGCGAGGACACAGCGGGACACAGCGGGGACACTGCGGGAACATAGCGGGACACAGCGGGTACAGAGCGGGACACAGCGGGGTCACAGAGTGTTACACAGCGGGACACATCGGGAAACAAAGCGAGGTCACAGCGGGGGGAAAAAGCGGGACATCACGGAACACATTGTGACGCAGCGGGATACAGCGGGACACAGCGGGATACACAGCGGGACACAGCGGGCACACAGCGGGGACACAGCGGGACACAACGGGACACAGCGGGGACACAGTGGGACACAGCGGGACAAAGTGGCAGACACAGCGGGACACAGCAGGCACACAGCGGGGACACAGCGGGACACAGCGGGACACAGCGAGGACAGAGCGGGACACAGCCGGACACAGCGCGACACAGCAGGGGACACAGAGGGACACAGTTGGGGACCCAGTGAGGACACAGCGGGACACAGCAGGGGACACAGCGAAGACACAGCGGGGGACACAGCGGGGGACACAGCGGGACACAGTGGGGAACACAGTGAGGACACAGCGGGACACAGCGTCGATACAGCGGGGACACAGCGTTATACAGCGTGGTACACAGCTTTGGACACAACGGGACACAGTGGGGGCACAGCCGGACACAGCGGGACACAGTGGGACACAGCAGGGACAAAGCGTGAGACACAGCGGGGGACAGAGCGGGAGAAAGCAGGGGACACAGCGAGGACACAGCGGGACACAGCGGTGACACAATGGGGACTCAGCTGGGAACACAGTGGGACACAGCGGGGGACACAATGGGACACAGCGGGGGACACTGCGGGACACAGTGTGGGACAGAGCGTGGGACACAGCGCGACACAGCGGGTACAAAGCTGGACACAGCGGGGTACACAGAGGGACACAGTGGGGACACAGCAGGGGACAAAGCGGGACACAGCAGGTCACAGCGGGGGACACAGCGGGACACAGCGGGTCACAGCGGGGGACACAGCGGGACACAGCGGGGGACACAGAGGGCTACACAGCGGGACACAGCCGGGAACACAGCGTGGACACAGCAGGACACAGCGGGACACAGCGGTACACAGTGGGACACAGCGGGGGACACAGTGGGACACAATGGGGACACAGCAGGACACAGCGGGACACAGCGGGGGACACAGCGGTACACAGCTTGGGACACAGCGAGGACAAAGCGGGACACAGCGGGACACAGCGGGGACACAGCAGAGACACAGCAGGGACACAGCGGGGGACACAGCGGGGGACACAGCGGGACACAACGGGGAACACATCGAGGACACAGCGGGACCCAGCAGGATACAGCGTCGATACAGAGGGGACACAGCGGGACACAGCGGGGTACACAGCTGAGGACACAACTGA
>NW_012307789.1:0-2610 GCF_000151885.1 Dipodomys ordii | reverse complement strand
GTGGGACAGAGCAGGGGACACAGCAGGGGACACAGAGGGACAGATTCGGGACACAGCAGGGGACACAGGGGGGACACAGCGGGACACAGCGGGGGACACAGCGAGGACACAGTGGGACACAGCGTGGGACAAAGTGGGAGACAGCAGGGCACACAGCGAGGACACAGCAGGACACCGAGGGGACTCAGCGGGGGACACAGCTGGGGACAAAGCAGGACACCATGGGACACAGTGTGACACAGCGGGACACAGCGGGACACAGTTGGACACAGCGGGGAGAAAGCGTGAGACACAGCGGGGGACAGAGCGGGAGACAGAGGGGGACACAGTGAGGACAAAACGGGACACAGCGGTGACAAAGCGGGGGACACAGAGGGACACAGCGGCGGACACAGAGGGGGAGACAGCAGGACACAGCGGGACACAGCGGGGGACACAGTTGGGACACAGTGGGACACAGCGGGGGACACAGCGAGGACACATTGGGACACAGTGGGGACACAGCGGGACTCAGCAGGCGACACAGCAGTACACAGCGGGACAATGCGGGACAGAGCAGGGGACACAGAGGGGTACAGAGCGGGACCCAGCGGGGAACACAGCGAGGACACAGCGGGACCCAGCGGGACACAGCATCGATACAGCGGGTACACAGCATTACACAGCGTGTTACACAGCTGTGGACACCACGGGACACAGTGGGGACACAGCGGGACACAGCGGGACACAGTGGGACAAAGCAAGGACAAACAGCGGGACACAGCAGGGACAGAGCGGGACAGAGCGGAACACAGTGGGACACAGCGGGGGACACAGCGGTACCCAGCGGGGGACCCAGCTAGGACAAAGTGGGACACAGCTGGGGACACAGCGAGGACACAGCGGGGGACACAGCGGGACACAGCGAGGAACAGCGTAGATACAGCGGGGACACAGCGTTACACAGAGTGGTACACAGCTGTGGACACAACGGGACACAGTGTGGGCACCGCGGGACACAGCGGGACACAGTGGGACACAGTGGGGCCAAAGCGTGAGACACAGCGTGGGACAGAGTGGGAGACAGCGGGGGACACAGCGGGGACACAGCGGGGACTCAGCGGGGTCACAGCGGGATACACAGTTGTGGACACAACAGGACACAGTGTGGGCACAGCGGGACACAGCGGGATAGAGTGGGACACAGAAGGGATAAAGCGTAAGACACAGCGGGGGACAGAGCGGGAGACAGCGGGGGACACAGCGTGGACACAGCGGGACACAGCGGGACACAGCGGGGGACACAGCTAGGACACAGCGGGACACAGCGGGACACAGTGGGGACACAAAGGGGACTCAGCGGGGGAAACAGCGGGGGAAAAAGCGGGACACCATGGGACACAGTGTGACACAGCAGGACACAGAGGGAACACTGCGTCGACACAGCGGGACAAAGCGGTGGACACAGCGGGACACAGCGGGACACAGCGGGGGACACAGCGGGGGACAGTGGAGACAAAGAGAGGACACAGCCGGACACAGCGGTGACACAGCTGGATACACAGCGGGACACAGCGGGCACAAAGCGGGGACAGAGCGGGACACAGCTGGATACAGCGGGACATAGCGGGGGACACAGCGGTACACAGAGGGGGACACAGCGTGAGACACAGCGAGACACATCAGAGACAAAGCTATACACAGCGGGGTACATAGAGGGACACAGCGCGGAAACAGCGGGGGACACAGCAGGACACAGCGGGGAACACAGCGAGGACACAGCGGGACACAGCGGGACACAGTGTCGATACAGCGAGGACACAGTGGGACACAGCGGGGTACACAGCTGGGGACACAACGGGACACAGCGGGGGCCACATTGAGGACACAGCAGGACACAGTGGGGGACACAGGGGGGACACAGCGGGACACAGCGGGGGACACAGCGAGTACACATTTGGACACAGCGGGGACACAGCGGGACTCAGCGGGGGACACAGCAGTACACATCGGGACACAGCGGGACACAGCGGGGGATACAGAGGGGTACACAGCGGGACACAGCGAGGACACAGCGGGACCCAGCGGGAAACAGCGTCATTACAACGGGGACACAGCGGGACAGAGCGGGGTACACAGCTGGGGACACAACGGGGCACAGCGGGGGACACAGCGAGGACACAGTGGGACACAGCGGGACACAGCGGGGACATTGCGGGATCATAGCGGGACACAGAGGGGTACACAGTGGGACACAGCAGGACACAGCTTGTGACCCAGCGGGGATACATGGACACAGCGGGGGACACAGCGGGACACAGCGGGACACAGTGGGGACACAAAGGGGACTCAGAGGGGGAAACAGCGGGGAAAAAAGCGGGACACCATGGGACACAGTGTGACACAGCAGGACACAGAGGGAACACTGAGTCGACAAAGCAGGACAAAGCGGGGGACACAGCAGGACACAGCGGGACACAGCGGGGGACACAGCGGGGGACAGTGGAGACAAAGAGAGGACAAAGCGGGACACAGCGGTGACACAGCGGTGACACAGCTGGACACAACTGAGTACACAGTGGGACACAGCGGGCACAAGCGGGGACAGAGCGGGACACAGCTGGACACAGC
>NW_012307788.1:0-2610 GCF_000151885.1 Dipodomys ordii | reverse complement strand
TCATGAGACACAGCGGGGACAGAGCGGGAGACAGCGGGGGACTCAGCGAGGACACAGCAGTACACAGCGGGACACAGCAGGGACAGAGCGGGACACAGTGGGACCCAGCGGGACACAGCGGGGGACACAGCGGGACACAGCGGAGGACCCAGCGAGGACACAGCGGGACACAGTGGGGGACACAGCGAGGACACAGCGGGGGACACAGCGGGGGACACTGCGAGACACAGCGGGGAACACAGCGAGGACACAGCGGGACCCAGCGGGACACAGCGTCGATACAGCGGGGACACAGCGTTACACAGCGGGGTACACAGCTGTGGTCACAATGGGACACAGTGGGGGCACAGCGGGACACAGCAGAACACAGTGGGACACAACGGGGACAAAGCGTGAGACACAAAGGGGAAAAGAGCGGGAGACAGCGGGGGACACAGCGAGGACACAGCGGGACACAGCGGGGGACACAGCGGGACACAGCGGTGGACACAGCGGGACAGAGCAGGGGACACAGCGGGACATAGCGGTGGACACAGCGGGAAACAGCGGTGGACACAGCGAGGACACAGCAGAACCTAGCGGGACACAGGGTCGATACAGCGGGGACAGAGTGGGCCACAGCGGGGTACACAGTTGGGGACACAACGGGGCACATCGGAGGACACAGCAAGGACTCAGCGGAACACAGCGTGGGACACAGTGAGGACACAGGGGGACACAGCGGGACACAGCGGGATAGAGCAGGAACACAGCAGTAGACACAGCGGGACACAGCCGGGGACACAATGGGACACAGCGGGGACACAGCGGGGACACAGCGGTACTCAGCGGGGGGCCACTGCAGTACACAGCGGGACACAGCGGGGACACAGCGGGGACTCAGCGGGGGACACAGCGAGGGACAAAGCGGGACACCACGGGACAGAGCGGGACACAGCGGGGACAAGGGGGAGACAGAGCGGGACACAGCGAAGACACAGCGGGACAGAGCGGGGGACACAGCGGGACACAGCGGCGGACACAGCGGGACAAAGCAGGGTACAGAGCAGGGGACACATCGGGATACAGAGGGACACAGCGGGGGACCCAGCGGGAAACAGCGGGGGGCCCAGCGAGGACACAGCGAGACACAGCGGGGAACACAGACAGGAAAACAGCGGGGGACACATCGGGGGACACAGCGGGACACAGCAGGGAACACAGCGAGGACACAGCAGGGCACAGCGGGACCCAGCGTCGATACAGCGGGGATACAGCGTTACACAGTGTGGTACAAATCTGTGGACACAAGGGGACACAGTGGGGGCACAGCGGGACAGAGCGGGACACTTTGGGACACAGCGAGGACAAATCGTGAGACACAGCGGGGGACAGAGCGGGAGACTGCGGGGGACACAGCGAGGACACAGCAGGCACAGCGGGACACAGCATGGACAGAGCGGGACTCAGCGGGACACAGCGGGACACAGCGGTGGACACAGCGGGACACAGCGGGGGATGCAGCGAGGACACAGCGGGACAAAGCGGGATAAAGCAGGGGACACAGCGTTGAAATTGCTGGACACAACGGAGTACATAGCGGGACACAGCACGCACACAGGGGGCACAGCGGGACACAGCGGGACACAGCAGGGACAGAGCGGGACACAGCGGGACACAGTGGGACACAGCGGGGGACCCAGCGGGACCCAGCGGGGGACCCAGCTAGGACACAGTGGGACACAGCTGGGGACACAGCGAGGACACAGCGGGGGACACAGTGGGGGACACAGCGGGACACAGCGAGGAACAGCGTAGATACAGCGGGGACACAGCGTTACACAGCGTGGTACACAGCTGTGGATACAACGGGACACAGTGTGGGCACAGCGGGATACAGCGGGTCACAGTGGGACACAGCGGGGACAAAGCGTGAGACACAGCGGGGGACAGAGTGGGAGACAGCGGGGGACACAGCGGGGACAAAGCGGGGACTCAGCGGGGTCACAGGGGGATACACAGTTGTGGACACAATGGGACACAGTGTGGGCACAGCGGGACACAGCGGGACAGAGTGGGACACAGAAGGGTTAAAGCGTGAGACACTGCGGGGGACAGAGCGGGAGACAGCGGGGGACACAGCGAGGACACAGCGGGACACAGCGGGACACAGCGGGGGACACAGCTAGGACACAGCGGGACACAGCGGGACACAGTGGGGACACAAAAGGGACTCAGAGGGGGAAACAGCGGGGGAAAAAGCGGGACACCATGGGACACAGTGTGACACAGCAGGACACAGAGGGAACACTGTGTCGACACAGCGGGACAAAGCGGGGGACACAGCGGGAAACAGCGGGACACAGCGGGGGACACAGCGGGGGACAGTGGAGACAAAGAGAGGACACAGCGGGACACAGCGGTGACACAGCTGGACACAACGGAGTACACAGCGGGACACAGCGGGCACAAAGCAGGGACAGAGCGGGACACAGCTAGACACAGCGGGACATCGCGGGGGACACAGCGGGACACAGAGGGGGACACAGTGAGGACACAGTGGGACACAGCGGGGGACACAGCGGGGGACACAGCGGGACACAGCGAGGAACAGCGTAGATACAGCGGGAC
>NW_012307787.1:0-2610 GCF_000151885.1 Dipodomys ordii | reverse complement strand
GGAGAAGCAGAAGAAACAGAAGCAGTAGCAGAAGAAGCTGAAGATGTAGAAGCAGAAAAAGAAGCACAAGAAATAGCAGAAGAACGAGAAGGAGAAAGAGAAACAGAAGGAGAAGCAGAAGGAGAAGCAGAAAGAGAATCAGGAAAAGCAGAAGGAGCAGAAGCAGACGGAGAATCAGAAGAAGGAGAAGGAGAAGCAGAAGCAGAAGAAGAAGCACAAGGAAAAGCACAAGCAGAAGGAGATGCAGAAGGAGAAGCAGGAGAAGCAGAAGAAGCAGAAGCAGAAGGAGAAGAACTAAAGAGAAGAAGCAGAAGCAGAAGAAGCAGAAGTAGGAAGAGATGCCGACGAAGAGAAGCAAAATGAGAAGCAGGAGAAGCAGAAGAAGCAGAAGCGGGAGAAGCAGAAGAAGAAGAAACAGAAGAAGGAGAAGGAGCAGAACCGAAGGAGAAGCAGAAGCAGAAGGAGAAGCAGAAAGAGAAGCAGGAAAAGCAGAAAAAGCAGAAGCAGGAGAAGCAGAAGCAGAAGAAAAAGAATAAGCAAAAGAAGCAGAAGCAGAAGCAGCAGGAGAAGCAGAAGAAGAAGACGGAGAAGGCAAGAGAGGAGGATTAGGAGTAGGAGAAGCAAAAGCAGAAGCAGAAGCAGAAAGAGACGCAGAAGGAAAAGCAGCACGAGAAGTAGGAGAAGCAGGAGAAGCAGAAGCAGGAGAAGCAGAAGAAACAGAAGACGCAGAAGCAGAATGAGAAGCAGAAGGAGAAATTGAAGCAGAAGCAGAAGGAGAAGCAGAACCAGAAGGAGAAGCAGAAGAATGAGAATGAGAAGCAGAAAGAAAAGCAGAAAGAGAAGCAGAACGAGAAGCAGGAGAAGCAGAAGCAGAAGAAAGTGAAGGAGAAGAAGCAGAAGCAGAAGGAGAAGCAGAAACAGAAGGAGAAGCAGAAAGAGAAGGAGGGGAAGCAGAAGAAGCAGAAGCAGGAGAAGCAGAAGCATAAGAATCCGAAGAAGCAGAAGCAGAACCTGAAGCATAAGGAGAAGCAGAAGAAGCAGAATCTGGAGAAGCAGAAGGAAAAGTAGAAGCAGAAAGAGAAGCAAAAGCAGAAGGAGAAGCAGAAGGAGAAGCAGAAGAAACAGAAGCAGTAGCAGAAGAAGCTGAAGATGTAGGAGCAGAAAAAGAAGCACAAGAAATAGCAGAAGAACGAGAAGGAGAAGGAGAAACAGAAGGAGAAGCAGAAGGAGAAGCAGAAAGAGAATCAGGAAAAGCAGAAGGAGCAGAAGCAGACGGAGAAGCAGAAGAAGGAGAAGGAGAAGCAGAAGCAGAAGAAGAAGCAGAAGGAAAAGCACAAGCAGAAGGAGATGCAGAAGGAGAAGCAGGAGAAGCAGAAGAAGCAGAAGCAGAAGGAGAAGAACTAAAGAGAAGAAGCAGAAGAAGCAGAAGTAGGAAGAGATGCCGACGAAGAGAAGCAGAATGAGAAGCAGGAGAAGCAGAAGAAGCAGAAGCGGGAGAAGCAGAAGAAGAAGAAACAGAAGAAGGAGAAGGAGCAGAAGCCGAAGGAGAAGCAGAAGCAGAAGGAGAAGCAGAAAGAGAAGCAGAAAGAGAAGCAGGAAAAGCAGAAAAAGCAGAAGCAGGAGAAGCAGAAGCAGAAGAAACAGGAGAAGGACAAGAAGCAGAAGCAGAAGGAGAAGCAGAAACAGAAGGAGAAGCAGAAAGAGAAGGAGGGGAAGCAGAAGAAGCAGAAGCAGGAGAATCAGAAGCATAAGAATCCGAAGACGCATAAGAATCCGAAGAATCAGAAGCAGAACCTGAAGCAGAAGGAGAAGCAGGAGAAGCAGAAGAAGCAGAATCTGGAGAAGCAGAATGACAAGCTGAAGGAGAAGCAGAAGCAGAAAGAGAATCAAAAGCAGAAGGAGAAGCAGAAGAAACAGAAGAAGCAGAAGCAGTAGAAGTTGCAGCAGAAGGAGAAGCAGAAGGAAAAGCAGGAGAACAAGAAGGAGAAAGATAAACAGAAGCAGAAGGAGAAGGAGAATCAGAAGGAGAAGCAGAAGAAGCAGAAGGAGAGGCAGAAGGAGAAACAGAAGCAGAGGAAGCAGCACAAGGAGAAGCAGAAGCAGAAGAAGATGCATAAGGAGAAGCAGGAGAAGCAGAAGTAGCAGAAGCAGAAGGAGAAGTAGAAGTAGGAGAAGGAGAAGGAAGAGCCGCAGAAGCAATAGGAGAAGCAGAAGGAGAAGCAGAAGCAGAATGAGAAGAAGAAAGAGAAGGAGTGGAAGCAGAAGAAGCAGGAAAAGAAGAAGCAGAATAAAGAGAAGAAGAAGAAGAAGAAGAAGAAGAAGAAGAAGAAGAAGAAGAAGAAGAAGAAGAAGAAGAAGAAGAAGAAGAAGAAGAAGAAGAAGAAGAAGGAGAAGCATAAGGAGAAGCATAAGGAGAAGCAGTAGAAGCAGAAGAAGCAGAAGCAGGAGAAGCAGAAACAGAAGAAAAAGAATAAGCAAAAGAAGCAGAAGCAGTGCAGCAGAGAAGCAGAAGTAGAAGACGGAGAAGGCAAGAGAGAAAGATTAGGATTAGGAGAAGCAAAAGGATAGCAGAAGCAGAAAGAGAAGCAGACGAAAAGCAGCACGAGAATT
>NW_012307786.1:0-2610 GCF_000151885.1 Dipodomys ordii | reverse complement strand
TGTGTCCCTCTGTGTGACCCCTTTGTTCCCCTCTGTGTCCTGCTGTGTCCCCTGCTGTGTCCCCGCTGTGTCCCTCTCTGTCCCCGCTGTGTAACTCTGTGTTCCCCTTTGTGTCCCTCTGTGTCCTCCGCTGTGTCCCTTCTGTGTCCGTTTGTGTCCCGCTGTGTCCTGCTGTGTATCCCGCAGTGTCCTGCTGTGTCGCCCGATGTGTCCCGCTGTGTCCCGCTGTGTCCCACTGTGTCCCGCTGTGTCCCGCTGTGTCCCCTGCTGTGTCCCGCTGTGTCCCCGGCTGTGTCCCCCGCTGTGTCCCGCTCTTTCCCTCTGTGTCCCGCTGTGTCCTCGCTGGGTCCCCCGCTGTGTCCCGCTGTGTCCCCATGTGTCACGCTGTGTCCTCGCTGTGTATCCCTCTGTGTCCCGCTGTGTCCTTGCTGTGTCACCGCTGTGTCCAACTGTGTCTCTTTTTGTCCCGCTGTCCCGCTGTGTCCCCTACTTTGTCCCCTCTGTGTCCCTCTGTGTCCCGCTGTGACCCCAGCTGTGTCCCGCTGTGTCCCCTGCTGTGTACCCCGCTGTGTCCCGCTGTGTCCCGCTTTGTCCCGCTGTGTCCTGCTGTGTCCGCCTCTGTGTCCCCAGCTATGTCCCGCTGTGTCCCAACTGTGTCCCCGCTGTGTCCCCTCTGTGTCCCGCTGTGTCCTTGGTGTGTCCTCGCTGTGTACCTGCTATGTCCCTCTGTGTCCCCGCTGTGTCCCACTGTGTCCCGCAGTGTCCCCCTATATCCCCTCTGTGTCCTCGCTGTATCCCCTGCTGTGTCCCACTGTGTCCCTCGCTATGTGCCACTGTGACCCCACTGTGTCCCAGCTGTGTCCCGCTGTGTCCCCGTTGTTCCCCGGTTTGTCCCGACTGTCCCTCGCTGTGTCCCGTGCTGTGTACCTCTGTGTCTCGCTCTGTCCTCGCTTTGTTCCTGCGATGTCCCGCTGTGGCCCCGTTGTGTCCCTGCTGTGTTCCACTCTCTCCCGCTGTGTGCAGCTCTGTGTCCCCCGCTGTGTCCCCCGCTGTGTCCCCCTGTATCGCGGGTTGTCCCGCTTTGTCCCCCGCTGTGTACCACTGTTTCCCACTGTGCCCCTGCTGTGTCCCTGCTGTGTCCCGCTGTGTACCCCGCTGTGTCCCACTGTGTCCCACTGTGTGCCCACTTTGCTCCCCTCTGTGTCCTGCTGTGTCCCCTGCTGTGTCCCCGCTGTGTCCCACTGTGTCCCGCTGTGTCCCGCTGTGTACCCTGTAGTGTCCTGCTGTGTCCCCCGATGTGTACCGCTGTGTCCCGCTGTGTCCCCACTGTGTCCCGCTGTGTCCCCGCTGTGTCCCCTGCTGTGTCCCGCTGTGTCCCCAGCTGTGTCCCCGGCTGTGTCCCGCTCTTTCCCGCTGTATCCCGCTGTGTCCTTGCTGTGTCCCCATTTGTATCCCGCTGTGTCCTCGCTGGGTCACCTGCTGTGTCCCGCTGTGTCCCCATGTGTCACGCTCTGTCCTCTCTGTGTATCCCTCTGAGTCCCGCTGTGTCCTCGCTGTGTCCCCCACTGTGTCCTGGCTGTGATCCGCTGTGTCCCTGCTGTGTCCCCGCTGTGTCCCGCTGTGTCCCGCTGTGTCCCACTGTGTCTCCGATGTCCCCCGCTGTGTCCCGTTGTGTCCCTGCTGTCCGCATGTGTGTCCCCGCTGTCCCCCGCTGTGTCCCCCGCTGTGTCCCGCTGTGTCCTCGCTGTGTCCCTCGCTGTGTCCCACTGTGTCCCCCGCTGTGTCCCCCACTGTGTCCCGCTGTGTCCCCCACTGTGTCTTGCTGTGTATCGCTGTGTCTCCGCTGTCCGCCGGTGTGTCACCGCTGTCCCCCGCTGTATCCCATGCTGTGTCCCGCTGTGTCCTCGCTGTGTGTCACTGTGTCCCTGCTGTGTCTCTGCTGTGTTCCGCTGTGTCCCTGGTGTGTCCTCGCAGTGTAACGGCTGAGTCCCTCTGTGTCCCCTCTTTGTCCCACTGTATCCCCCGCTGTGTCCCCGCTGTGTCCTCCTGTGTCCCGCTGTGTCCTCGCTGTGTCCTTCTGTATCCCTCTGTGTCCCCCGCTGTGTCCCCCACTATTTCCCCGCTGTGACCCGCTGTGTCCAGGCTGTGTCCCCCGCTGTGTCCCGCTGTGTCCCGCTGTGTGTCCCGCTGTGTTCCCCGCTGTGTCCCGCTGTGTCCCGCTGTGTCCCGCAGTGTCCCGCTGTGTGCCTGCTTTCCCACTGTGTGTCCTCCGCTGTGTCCCCGCTGTGTCCTGCTGTGTCACCGCTGAGGCCCGATGTGGCCCGCTGTGTCCCCGCTGTGTCCCCGCTGTGTCCCCCGCTGTGTCCTGCTGTGTCCCCCGCTGTGTCCTTCTGTGTCTTCGCTGTGTCCCCCGCTGTTTCCCACTGTTTCACCCACTGTGTCACCCACTGTGTCCCCAGCTGTGTCCAGATGTGACACACAAGAGATACACAAGAATACACCCGCTGTTTACCGCTGTGTCCCCCACTGTGTTTCCCCCACTGTAATCCCCGATGTGTACACATATAATTGGCTATGTCTCTCTTGTCCCCCGCTGAGACACACTGGAGA
>NW_012307785.1:0-2610 GCF_000151885.1 Dipodomys ordii | reverse complement strand
GGGACACTGCGGGGACACAGCGGGGACACAGTGGGGGACACAGCGAGGGCACAGCGGGACATAGCGGGACACAGCGGAACACAGTGGGACACAGCAGGGACACAGCAGTAGACACAGTGGGACACAGAGGGGGACACAGCGGGACACAGCGGGACACAGCAGTTACACAGAAGGACTCAGCGCGGGACACAGCAGTACACAGAGGGACACAGCGGGACATAGCGGGGCACAGCGGGGGACACAGCGGGACACAGAGGGGTACACAGCGGGACACAGAGTGGAACACAGCGAGGACCCAGCGGGACACAGCGTCGATACAGCGGGGACATATCAGGACACAGCGGGGTACACAGCTGGGGACACAAAGGGGCACATTTGGGGACACAGTGGAACACAGCATGGGACACAGCAGGGACACATCAGGGACACAGCGGGGGACACAGCGGGGGACAAAGAGGGACACGACGGGGAATACAGTGAGGACACAGCGGGACCCAGCGGGACACAGCCTCAATACAGCGGGGACAAAGCGGGGGACACAGCAGGACACAGCGGGGGACACAGCGGGACACAGAGGGGGACACAGAGGGGTACACAGTGGGACACAGCTGGGGACACAAAGGGACACAGTGGGGGACACAGCGGGACACAGCGGGACACAGAGGGGGACACAGAGGGGTACACAGTGGGACACAGCTGGGGACACAAAGGGACACAGTGGGGGACACAGCGGAACACAGCGGGACACAGTGAGACATAGCGGGGACAAAGCGAGGACACAGCGGGACACAGCGGGATACAGCTGGGACACAGCAGGGACACAGCAGGGACACAGCGGGACACAGCGGGGTACACAGCTGGGGACACAAAGGGACACAGTGGGGGACACAGCGGGACACAGCGGGACACAGTGGGAAACAGCGGGGACAAAGCATGAGACACAGCGGGGGAAAGAGCGGGAGACAGCGGGGGACACGGCGAGGACACAGCGGGGACAAAGCGGGGACTCAGCGGGGGACACAGCGGCTGACACAGCGGGACACCAGGGAACACAGCAGTACACAGCTGGAAACAGTGGCGACCCTGCGGGGACACAGCGGGGGACACAGCGAGGACACAGCGGAGCACAGAGGGACACAGGGGGGACACAGCGGGGACACAGCGGGACACAGCGGGGGACACAGGGGGGACACAGCAGGGACACAGCGGGACTCAGTGGGGGACACAGCAGTACACAGCGGGACACAGCGGGACACAGCGGGGGACACAGCGGGACACAGAGGGGGACACAGAGTGGTACACAGCAGGACACAGTGGGGAGCACAGCTAGGACACAGCGGGACCCAGCGGGACACAGCGTGGGACACAGCGAGGTCACAGCGGGACACAGCGGGACACAGCGGGGACAGAGTGGGGACTCAGCGGGGGACACATTGGGGGGACAAAGCGGGACACCAAGGGACACAGTGTGACACAGCGGGACACAGCGGGGTACACAGCTGGGGGACACAATGAGTCACAGCAGGGACACATCGGGACACAGCGGGACACAGCGGGGGACACAGCGGGACACAGCGGGACACAGCGTCGATACAGCGGGGACACAGCTGGACACAGCGGGGACACAGCAGTACACAGCGGGACACAGCAGGGACACAGCAGGGACACAGCGGGGGACACAGGGGACACAGCGGACACAGCGGGACACAGCGGAGGACACAGCAGGAAACAGAGTGGGACACAGAGGGGTATACAGCGGGACACAGCAGGGAACACAGCGAGGACACAGCGGGGACACAGCGGGACACAGCGGGATACACATCTGGGGACAAAAAGGGACACATCGGGGGACACAGCAAGGACACAGCAGAACACAGCGTGGGACACAGCGAGGACACAGCGGGACAGAGCGGGACACAGTGGGACACAGCGGGACACAGCAAGGACACAGCAGTAGACACAGCGGGACACAGCGGGGGACATAGCGGGACACAGCGGGGGCACAGCGAGGACACAGCGGGACACAGCATCGATACAGCAGAGACACGGAGGGACACAGCGGGGTACACAGCTGGGGACACAGCGGGACAAAGCGGGACACAGCATGGACACAGCAGTAGACACAGCGGGACATAGCGGGGGACACAGCGGGACACAGCGGGACACAGCAGTAGACACAGCGGGACACAGCGGGGGACACAACGGAACACAGCGGGACAGAGCGGGGGACTCAGGGGGGACATAGCGGTGACACAGCGGGACTCAGCGTGGGACACAGCAGTACACAGCGGGACACAGCGGGACAGAGAGGGGGACACATAGGGGTAAACAGCGGGACACAGCGAGGACAGAGTGGGACAAAGTGTCGATACAGCGGGGAAACAGCGGGTACACAGCTGGGGACACAAAGGGACACATCGGGGGACACAGCGGGGACACAGCGGGACACAGCGGGTAAACAGCTGGGGACACAAAGGGACACATCGGGGGACACAGCGAGGACACAGCGGAACACATCGTGGGACACAGCGAGAACACAGCGGGACACAACGGCACACAGCAGGACACAGCAGTAATCACAGCGGGACACAGCGGGGGACACAGCTGGGG
>NW_012307784.1:0-2610 GCF_000151885.1 Dipodomys ordii | reverse complement strand
CAGTGAGGACACAGGGGGACACAGCGGGACAAAGCGGGACAGAGCAGGAACACAGCAGTAGACACAGCGGGACACAACCGGGGACACATTGGGACACAGCGGGGACACAGCGGGGACATAGCGGTACTCAGCGGGGGACACAACAGTACAAAGCGGGACACAGCGGGGACACAGCGGGGACTCAGCGGGGGACACCGCGGGGGACAAAGCGGGACACCACAGGACAGAGCGGGACACAGCGGGGACAAGGGGGAGACAGAGCGGGACTCAGCGAAGACACAGCGGGACACAGCGGGGGACACAGCGGGACACAGCGGCGGACACAGCGGGACAAAGCAGGGTACAGAGCAGGGGACACATCGGGATACAGAGGGACACAGCGGGGGACCCAGCGGGAAACAGCGGGGGGCCAAGCGAGGACACAGCGAGACACAGCGGGGGACAACGACAGGAAAACAGCGGGGGACACACCGGGGAACACAGCAGGACACAGCAGGGAACACAGCGAGGACACAGCGGGACCCAGCGGCACCCAGCGTCGATACAGCGGGGATACAGCGTTACACAGTGTGGTACAAAGCTGTGGACATAAGGGGACACAGTGGGGGCACAGCGGGACACAGCGGGACACAGTGGGACACAGCGAGGACAAATCGTGAGACACAGCGGGGAACACAGCGAGGACACAGCAGGACAGAGCGGGACACAGCAGGGACAGAGCGGGACACAGTGGGACCCAGCGGGACACAGCAGGGGACAAAGCGGGACACAGCGGGGGACCCAGCGCGGACACAGTGGGACACAGCGGGGGACACAGCGAGGACACAGCGGGGGACACAGCGGGGGACACTGCGGGACACAGCGGGGAACACAGCGAGGACCCAGCGGGACACAGCTTCGATACAGCGGGGACACAGCGTTACACAGCGTGGTACACAGCTGTGGACACAACGGGACACAGTGGGGGCACAGCGGGAAACAGCGGAACACAGTGGGACACAGCTGGGACAAAGCGTGAGACACAGCTGGGGACAGAGCGGGAGACAGCGGGGGACACAGCGAGGACACAGTGGGACACAGCGGGACACAGCGTCGATACAGCGGGGACACAGTGGGCCACAGCGGGGTACACAGCTGGGGACACAACGGGGCACATCGGGGGACACAGCAAGGACTCAGCGGAACACAGCGTGGGACACAGTGAGGACACAGGGGGACACAGCAGGACACAGAGGGACACAGCAGGAACAAAGCAGTAGACACAGCAGGGGACACAGCGGGACACAGCGGGGGACACAGGGAGGACAGAGCGGGACAAGGCGGGGACACAGCGGGAACTCAGCGGGGGACACAGCGGGGGACACTGCGGGACACAGTGGGGGACACAGCAGGACACATCGGGGGACACAGCAAGGACTCAGCGGAACACAGCATGGGACACAGTGAGGACACAGGGGGACACAGCGGGACACAGCGGGAAACAGCAGGAACAAAGCAGTAGACACAGTGGGACACATCAGGGGACACAGCAGGACACAGCGGGGGACACAGGGAGAACAGAGCAGGACACAGCGGGGACACAGCGGGGGACACAGTGGGGGACAAAGCGGGACACCATGGGACACAGCGGGACACAGCGGGGACAAGTGGGAGACAGAGCGGGACACAGCGAGAACACAGCGGGACACAGCAGGAGACACAGCAGGACACAGCGGGGGACACAGCGAGGACACAGCGGGACACAGCGGGGGACACAGCGAGGACACAATGGGAGACACAGCTGGGGACACTGCGGGACACAGCAGGGAACACAACGAGGACACAGCGGGACCCAGTGGGACACAGCGTCGATACAGCGGGGATACAGCGTTACACAGTGTGGTCCACATGTGTGGACACAAGGGGACACAGTGGGGGCACAGCGGGACACAGCGGGACACAGTGGGACAAAGCAAGGACAAATCGTGAGACACAACGGGGGACAGAGCGGGAGACAGCGGGGGACACAGCGAGGACACAGCAGGGCACAGTGGGACACAGCAGGGACAGAGCGGGACACAGCGGGACACAGCGGGACACAGCGGGGGACACAGCGGGACACAGCGGGGGACGCAGCGAGGACACAGCGGGACACAGCGGGACAAAGCGGGGGACTCAGCGGTGAAACAGCTGGACACAACGGAGTACATAGCGGGACACAGCGCGCACACTGGGGGACTTTTCGGGACTCAGCGGGACACATCAAGGACAGAGCGGGACACAGCGGGACACAGCGGGACACAGAGGGGGACCCAGCGGGACCCAGCGGGGGACCCAGCGAGGACACAGCGGGACTCATTTTTGGAATACATTCTGGATACAGCGGGGGACACATCGGGGGACACAGTGGGACACAGCGAGGAATAGTGTAGATACAGCAGGGACACAGCGTTACACAGCGTGGTACACAGCTGTGGACACAACAGGACACAGTGTGGTCACAGCGGGATACAGCGGTACACAGTGGGACACAGCGGGGACAAAGCGTGAGACACAGCGGGGGGACATAGTGGGAGACAGTGGTGGACACAGCGGGGACACAGCTGGGGACTCATCGGGGTCACAGCGGGG
>NW_012307783.1:0-2610 GCF_000151885.1 Dipodomys ordii | reverse complement strand
CAGGTACACATAGGGACAAAGCGGGGACAGAGCGGGGGACAGCGGGGACACACATGCAGACAGCGGGGACACAACGGGACACAGCGGGGGACATCGGGGACACAGCGGGACACAGCGGGACACAGCGGGACACAGCAGGGACACAGCGGGTCACAGCGGGGACACAGTGTGGGACACAGCGAGGACACAGCGGGACACAGAGGGATACACAGAGAGGACACAGCGTGACACATGGGGACACAGCGGGACACAGCGGGGGAAACAGTGAGGACACAGCGGGACACAAATGGGGACATAGCAAGGACACAGCGGGACACAGCGGGAAAGTGCGGGACACAGCGGGGGACACAGCCGGGGACACAGCGGGGGAAACAGCAGGGGCACATGGGTCACAGCAGGGACACAGTGGGGGACACAGCAAGGACACAGCGGGACACAGAGGGATACACAGCGAGGACACAGCGTGACACATGGGGACACAGCGGGACCCAGCCGGGGACCCAGCGAGGACACAGCGGGACACAAATGGGGACACAGCAAGGACACAGCAGGACACAGCGTGAAAGAGTGGGACACATCGGGGGACACAGCTGGGCACACAGCGGGACACAGCAGGGGACACAGCGGGGACACTGAGGGACACAGTGGGGACACAGCGGGACAAAGCGGGACACATCGGGCGACACAGCAGGACACTGAGGGGTACACAGCGGGACACAGCGGGACACAAAGGGACACAGCAGGGACACAGCGGGTGACACAGCGGGACACAGTGGGGACACAGCAGGACACAGCGGGACACATCGGGCGACACAGCAGGACACTGCGGGGTACACAGCGGGACACAGCGGGACACAAAGGGACACAGCAGGGACAGCAGGACACAGCGGGACACAGCGGGATTCACAACCGGACACAGCGGGGGACACAGCGGGACACAGTGGGGGACACCAGGGGACACAGCGGGGGACATAGCGGGACAAAGCTGGACAGTTGGGACAGAGTGGGACACAGCGGGGACACAGCGGGGGACACAGCAGGACAAAGCGGGGATACAGCGGGGACACAGCGGGACACAGCAGCGACACAGCGGAACACAGCGGGGGACACAGCGGGACACAGCCTGGGACAGTGCGGGACACAGCGTGGACACAGCGGGACACAGCGAGACACAGCAGTGACAAAGCGGCGACACAGCGGGACACATCGGGACACAGCGGGACACAGCGGGGCACAGAGGGGACACACCGGTGGACAACGGGGACACAGCAGGACAGCGCGGGAGTCACAGTGGGAAACAGCGGGGACACAGTGGGACACAGGGGGCGACACAGAGGGACACAGCGGGACACAGCGGGACACAGCGGGGACACAGCGTGGGATACAGCGGGGACACAGCGGGACACAGTGGGGACACAGCGAGGACACAGCGGGACACATCGGGCGACACAGCAGGACACTGCGGGGTTCACAGCGGGACACAGCGGGACACAGCGCGACACAGCAGGGACACAGCGGGGGACACAGCGGGACACAATGGGGGACACAGCGGGACACAATGGGGGATCCAGCGTTACACAGCGGGGACACAGCGGGACACAGCGGGACACAGCTGGGGACACAGCAGGACACAGAGGGGAACAAAGGGGGCACACAGCGGGACTCAGCGGGGGACACAGCGGGACAAAGCGGGACACAGTGGGGACAGAGTGGGACACAGCGGGGACACAGCGGGGACACCGCGGGGACACAGTGGGACACATTGGGGACACAGCGGGGACACAGCGGGACACAGCAGTGACACAGTGGAACACAGCGGGGACACAGCGGGACACAGTGGGGACTCAGCAGGTCACACAGCATGACACAGAGGGGAACAAAGGGGGCACACAGTGGGACACAGTGGGACTCAGCGGGATACACAGCGGGACACAGCGTCGACACAGCAGTTGCACAGTGGGAAACAGCGGGACACAGCGGGAGACAAAGCTGGACACACCGGGATACAGCGGAACACAGCGGGGGACACAGAGCCGCACACAGCGGGAGAGAGTGGAACACAGCAGGGCACACAGCAGGACACAGAGGGGAACAAAGGGGGCACACAGCAGGACACAGTGGGACTCAGCGGGACACAGCGGGGACACAGCGGGGACACAGCGAGACCCAGTGGGACCCAGCGGGGACACAGCAGGGACACAGCGTGGGACAAAGAGGCGGACACAGCAGAACACAGCGGGACACAGCGCGACACAGCGGGACACAGCGGGGACACTGGGAGGACACAGTGGGACACAGCGGGGAACACAGCGGGGGACACAGCGGGACACAGCGGGGGACACAGCATGGGCACAGCAAGTCACAGCGGGGAAATAGTTGGGGACACAGCGGGGGACACAGCGGGATACAGAAGGACACAGCGAGGACATTGCGGGACACAGGAGGACACATCGGGGACACAGCGGGGACACAGCGGGACACATCGGGGACACAGCGGGGACACAGCGGGACACATTAGCGACACAGTGGAAAATAGCGGTGACACAGCGGGACACAGCGGTGGACACAGCAGGGTACTCTGTTCGACTCATGAGGACACATAGGGGAAAC
>NW_012307782.1:0-2610 GCF_000151885.1 Dipodomys ordii | reverse complement strand
AGCAAAAGAAACAGAAGAAGGAGAAGAGCAGAAGCAGAAGCAGAAGGAGAAGCAGAAGTAGAAGGAGAAGCAGAAAGAGAAGCAGGAGAAGCAGAAGAAGCAGGAGAAGCAGAAGAAACAGGAGAAGCCGAAGAAGCAGAAGCAGAATCTGAAGCAGAAGGAGAAACAGAAGAAGCACAATCTGAAGCAGAAGCAGAAGAAACAGTAATAGTAGAATAAGCAGAAGAAGAAGCAGCAAGAGAAGCAGAAGAAGAAGAAGTCGGAGAAGGCGAGAGAGAAGGATTAGGAGTAGGAGATGCAAAAGGATAAGCAGAAGCAGAAAGAGACGCAGAAGGAAAAGCAGCACGAGAAGTAGGAGAAGCAGAAGCAGGAGAAGCAGAAGAAACAGAAGACGCAGAAGCAGATTGAGAAGCAGAAGGAGAAATTGAAGCAGAAGCAGAAGGAGAAGCAGAAGCAAAAGGAGAAGCAGAAGAAGAAGGAGAAGCAGAATGAGAAGCAGGAGAAGCAGAAGCAGGAGAAGCAGAAGCAGAAGAAACAGAAGAAGGAGAAGAAGCAGAAGCAGAAGGAGAAGCAGAAGCAAAAGAAGCAGAAGAAGGAGAAGGAGAAGCAGAATGAGAAGCAGGAGAAGCAGAAGCAGGAGAAGCAGAAGCAGAAGAAACAGAAGAAGGAGAAGAAGCAGAAGCAGAAGGAGAAGCAGAAACAGAAGAAAAAGCAAAAAGAGAAGCAGGAGAAGCAGAAGAAGCAGCAGCAGGAGAAGCAGAAGCAGAAGAAGCCGAAGAAGCAGAAGCAGAACCTGAAGCAGAAGGAGAAGCAGGAGAAACAGAAGAAGCAGAATCTGGAGAAGCAGAAGGAGAAGCAGAAGCAGAAAGAGAAGGAAAAGCAGAAGGAGAAGCAGAAGAAACAGAAGAAGCAGAGGCAGTAGCAGAAGAAGCAGAAGATGCAGAAGCAGAAGGAGAAGCAGAAGGAAAAGCAGAAGAACGAGAAGGAGAAGGAGAAACAGAAGGAGAAGCAGAAAGAGAAGCAGAAGAAGGAGCAGGAGAAGGAAAAGCAGCAGTAGAAGCAGAAAGAGCAGCAGAAGGAGAAGCAGGAGAAGCAGAAACAGGAGAAGCAGAAGCAGAAGAAACAGGTGAAGGAAAAGAAGCAGAAGCAGAAGGAGAAGCAGAAACAGAAGGAGAAGCAGAAAGAGAAGGATGGGAAGCAGAAGAAGCAGAAACAGGAGAAGGAGAAGCATAAGAATCCGAAGAAGCAGAAGCAGAACCTGAAGCAGAAGGAGAAGCAGATGAAACAGAAGAAGTAGCAGTTGTAGCAGAAGCAGAACGAGAAGCAGAAGGAAAAGCAGAAGAACAAGAAGGAGAAGGAGAAACAGAAGGAGCAGCAGAAGGAGAAGCAGAAAGAGAAGCAGGTAAAGCAGAAGAAGAAGAAGCAGAAGGAGAAGCAGAAGGAGAAGAAGGAGAAGCAGAAGAAGATGCAGAAGGAGAAGCAGAAGAAGCAGAAGCAGAAGGAGAAGAAGGAAAAGCAGAAGAAGTAGAAGCAAAAGGAGAAGCAAAAGAAGGAGAAGGAGAAGCAGAAGAAGAAGCATAAGGACAACCACAAGCAGAAGGAGATGCAGAAGGAGAAGCAGGAGAAACAGAAGAAGGAGAAGCAGAAGTAGGAGAAGGAGATGGAGGAGAAGCAGAAGGAGAAGCAGAAGCGGAATGAGAAGCAGAAACAGAAGCAGGAGAAGCACAAGAAAAAGAAGCAGGAGAAGCCGAAACAGAAGAAGCAGAAGAAGCAGAAACAGAAGCAGAAGTAGAAGCAGAAACAGAAGGAAAATCAGCAGAACAAGTAGAACCAGAAATTCAGGCAGGAGAAACAGAAGACGCAGAAGCAGAAGCAGAAGGAGAAGCAAAAAGAGAAGCAGAAGAAGAAGTAGAAGAACCAGCAGAAGGAGAAGCAGCAGAAGAAGCAGAAAAACAAGCAGGAGAAGCAGAAGCAGAAAGAGAAGTAGAAGCAGAAGAAGAAGAAGAAGCAGTAGAAGCATAAGAAGCAGCAGCAGGAGAAGCAGAACAAGAAGAAGAAGAAGAAGCATAAGAAGCAGAAGCAGAGTGAGAAACACAAGAAGGAGAAGGAGCAGCAGAAGGTGAAGAGGAAGGAGATGCAGAAGCAGAAAGAGAAGCAGAAACAGAAGGAGAAGAAGAAGGAGAAGTTGGAGAATCAGAAGAAGCAGAAGCAGAAGCAGAAAGAGAAGCAGAAGAAGGAGAAGGAGAAGCAGAAGGAGAAGGACAAGCAGGAGAAGCAGAAGAAGCAGAAGCGGGAGAAGCAGAAGAAGAAGAAACAGAAGAAGGAGAAGGAGCAGAAGGAGGAGCAGAAGCAGAAGGAGAAGCAGAAAGAGAAGCAGAAGAAGCAGTAGCAGGAGAAGCAGAAGCAGCAGAAACAGAAGAAGCCCAAGAACCAGAAGGAGAACCTGAAGCAGAAGGAGAAGCAGAAGCAGCGGAAGCTGGAAAAGCAGAAGAAGAAGAAACAGAACAAGCAGAAGAAGCAGAGCAGAACGAGAAGCAGAAGAGAGAAGGAGAAAGAGAAGGATTAGAGTAGGAGGAGCAGAAGCAGAATAAGAAGCAGAAGAGAAGCAGA
>NW_012307781.1:0-2610 GCF_000151885.1 Dipodomys ordii | reverse complement strand
GAAGGAGAAGGAAGGGCAGCAGAAGCAATAGGAGAAGCAGAAGGAGATGCAGAACCAGAATGAGAAGCAGAAAGAGAAGCAAAAGAAGCTGAAGAAGCAGGATAAGCAGAAGCAGATGAAAGAGAAGAAGCAGCAGCAGCAGAAGCAGAAGCTGAAGCTGAAGAAGAAGAAGAAGAAGAAGAAGAAGAAGAAGAAGAAGAAGAAGAAGAAGAAGAAGAAGAAGAAGATTAAGATGATAAAGAAGAATAATAAGACTAAGAAGAAGAAGAAGAAGAAGCATATTGAGAAGCATAAGGAGAAGCATAAAGGAGAATGCAGTAGAAGCAGAAGAAGCAGAAGCAGGAGAAAGCAGAAGCAGAAGAAAAAGAATAAGCAAAAGTAGCAGAAACAGAAGCAGTGGGAGAAGCAGAAGAAAGAGAAGGAGAAGGAGCAGCAGAAGGAGAAGTTGAAGCAGAAAGAGAAGCAGAAACAGAAGGAGAAGAAGAACGAGAAACAGGAGAAGCAGAAGAAGCAGAAGTAGAAGCAGAAAGAGGAGAAGAAGGAGAAGCAGAAGTAGAATCAGAAGAAACAGAAGAAGAAGAAGCAGAAGAAACATAAGCAAAAGAAACAGAAAAAGGAGAAGAGCAGAAGAAGAAGCAGAAGTAGAAACAGAAGCAGAAGGAGAAGCAGAAAGAGAAGCAGGAGAAGCAGAAGAAGCAGGAGAAGCAGAAGCAGAAGAAACAGGAGAAGCCGAAGAAGAAGAAGCAGAATCTGAAGCAGGAGAAACAGAAGAAGCACAATCTGAAGCCGAAGCAGAAGAAACAGAAATAGTAGAATAAGCAGAAGCAGCAGGAGAAGCAGAAGAAGAAGACGGAGAAGGCGAGAGAGAAGGAGTAGGGAAAGGAGAAGCAAAAGGATAAGCAGAAGCAGAAAGAGAAGCAGAAGGAGAAGCAGCACGAGAAGTAGGAGAAGCAGGAGAAGCAGAAGCAGGAGAAGCAGAAGAAACAGAAGACGCAGAAGAAGAATGAGAAGCAGAAGGAGAAGCAGAAACAGAAGGAGAAGCATAAGAAGGAGAAGGAGAAGCAGAAAGAGAAGCAGAAAGAGAAGCAGAAAGAGAAGCAGAACGAGAAGCATGAGAAGCAGAAGCAGGAAAAGCAGAAGCAGAAGAAACAGAAGAAGGAGAAGAAGCAGAAGCAGAAGGAGAAGCAGAAACAGAAGGAAAAGTAGAAAGAGAAGCAGGAGAAGCAGAAGAAGCAGCAGCAGGAGAAGCAGAAGCAGAAGAAGCCGAAGAAGCAGAAGCAGAACCTGAAGCAGCAGGAGAAGGAGGAGAAACAGAAGAAGCAGAACCTGGAGAAGCAGAAGGAGAAGCAGAAGCAGAAAGAGAAGCAAAAGCAGAATGAGAAGCAGAAGAAACAGAAGAAGGAGAGGCAGTAGCAGAAGAAGCAGAAGATGCAGAAGCAGAATGAGAAGCAGAAGGAAAAGCAGAAGAACGAGAAGGAGAAGGACAAGGAGAAACAGAAGGAGAAGCAGAAAGAGAAGCAGAAGAAGGAGCAGGAGAAGGAAAAGCAGCAGGAGAAGCAGAAATAGTTGCAGAAGGAGAAGCAGGAGATGCAGAAACAGGAGAAGCAGAAGCAGAAGAAACAGGAGAAGGACAAGAAGCAGAAGCAGAAGCAGAACCTGAAGCATAAGGAGAAGCATAAGGAGAAGCATAAGGAGAAGCAGTAGAAGCAGAAGAAGCAGAAGCAGGAGAAACAGAAGCAGAAGAAAAAGAATAAGCAATAGAAGCAGAAGCAGTGGGAGAAGCAGAAGAAGGAGAAGCAGCAGCAGAAGGAGAAGTTGAAGCAGAAATAGAAGCAGAAACAGAAGGAGAAGAAGAACGAGAAACAGGAGAATCAGAAGAAGTAGAAGTAGAAGCAGAAAGAGGAGAAGAAGTAGAAGCAGAAGTAGAATCACAAGAAACAGAAGAAGAAGAAGCAGAAGAAACAGTAGCAAAAGAAACAGAAGAAGGAGAAGAGCAGAAGAAGAAGCAGAAGGAGAAGCAGAAGGAGAAGGAGAAGCAGAAAGAGAAGCAGGAGAAGCAGAAGAAGCAGGCGAAGCAGAATCAGAAGAAACAGGAGAAGCCGAAGAAGCAGAAGCAGAATCTGAAGCAGGAGAAACAGAAGAAGCACAATCTGAAGCAGAAGCAGAAGAAACAGAAACAGTAGAATAAGCAGAAGCACAAGCAGCAGGAGAAGCAGAAGAAGAAGACGGAGAAGGCGAAAGAGAAGGAGAAGGAGTAGGAGAAGCAAAAGGATAAGCAGAAGCAGAAAGAGACGCAGAAGGAGAAGCAGCACGAGAAGTAGGAGAAGCAGGAGAAGCAGAAGCAGGAGAAGCAGAAGAAACAGAAGACGCAGAAGCAGAATGAGAAGCAGAAGGAGAAATTGAAGCAGAAGGAGAAGAAGAAGCAGAAGGATAAGCCGAAGAAGAAGGAGAAGCAGAAGAAGGAGAAGGAGAAGCAGAAAGAGAAGCAGAACGAGAAGCAGGAGAAGCAGTAGCAGGAGAAGCAGAAGCAGAAGAAACAGAAGAAGGAGAAGAAGCAGAAGCAGAAGGAGAAGCAGAAACAGAAGGAAAAGCAGAAAGAGAAGCAGGAGA
>NW_012307780.1:0-2610 GCF_000151885.1 Dipodomys ordii | reverse complement strand
GCCGAAGAGCAGAAGCAGAATCTGAAGCAGAAGGAGAAGCAGGAGAAGCAGAAGAAGCAGAATCTGGAGAAGCAGAAGGAGAAGCAGAAGCAGAAAGAGAAGCAAAAGCAGAAGGAGAAGCAGAAGAAACAGAAGAAGCAGAGGCAGTAGCAGAAGAAGCAGAAGATGCAGAAGCAGAAGGAGAAGCAGAAGGAAAAGCAGAAGAACGAGAAGGAGAAGGAGAAACAGAAGGAGAAGCAGAAAGAGAAGCAGAAGAAGGAGCAGGAGAAAGAAAAGCAGCAGGAGAAGCAGAAATTGCAGCAGAAGGAGAAGCAGGAGATGCAGAAACAGGAGAAGCAGAAGCAGAAGAAACAGGAGAAGGACAAGAAGCACAAGCAGAAGGAGAAGCAGAAACAGAAGGAGAAGCAGAAAGAGAAGGAGGGGAAGCAGAAGAAGCAGAAGCAGGAGAAGCAGAAGCATAAGAATCCGAAGAAGCAGAAGCAGAACCTGAAGAAGAAGGAGAAGCAGGAGAAGCAGAAGAAGCAGAAGCAGAAGGAGAAGTAGAAGTAGGAGAAGGAGAAGGAAGAGCCGCAGAAGCAATAGGATTAGCAGAAGGAGAAGCAGAAGCAGAATGAGAAGCAGAAAGAGAAGCAGTAGAAGCAGAAGAAGCAGGAAAAGAAGAAGCAGAAGTAAGAGAAGAAGAAGAAGAAGAAGAAGAAGAAGAAGAAGAAGAAGAAGAAGAAGAAGAAGAAGAAGAAGAAGAAGAAGAAGAAGAAGAAGAAGAAGAAGAAGAAGAAGAAGAAGAAGAAGAAGAGAAGAAGGAGAAGAAGAAGAAGAAGAAGAGAAGGAGAAGCATAAGGAGAAGCATAAGGAGAAGAAGTAGAAGCAGAAGAAGCAGAAGTAGGAGAAGCAGAAGCAGTAGAAAAAGAATAAGCATAAGAAGAAGAATCAGAGGGAGAAGAAGAAGAAGGAGAAGAAACAGCAGAAAGAGAGCTAGAAGGAGAATCAGAAGGAGAAGCAGAAGAAGGAGTAGCAGAAGCAGAAGAAGCAGCAGAAGGAGAAGCAGAAGCAGAAAAAGACGCAGAACGAGAAGCAGGAGAAGCAGAAGAAGCAGAAGCAGAAGGAGAAGCAGAAGTTGGAGAAGGAGAAGGAAGTGCAGCAGAAGCAATAGGAGAAGCAGAAGGAGAAGCAGAAGCAGAATGAGAAGCAGAAAGAGAAACAGTAAAAGCAGAAGAAGCAGGAAAAGCAGAAGCAGAAGAAAGAGAAGAAGAAGAAGAAGACGAAAAAGAAGAAGAAGAGGAAGAAGAAGAAGAAGCAGCAGCATAAGGAGAAGCATAAGGAGAAGCATAAGGAGAAGCAGTAGAAGCAGAAGCAGGAGAAGCAGAAGCAGAAGAAAAAGAATAAGCAAAAGAAGCAGAAGCAGTGAGAGAAGCAGAAGAAGGAGAAGGAGAAGGAGCAGCAGAAGGAGAAGTTGAAGCAGAAAGAGAAGCAGAAACAGAAGGAGAACAAGAAGGAGAAGCAGGAGAATCAGAAGAAGCAGAAGTAGAAGCAGAAAGAGGAGAAGAAGGAGAAGCAGAAGTAGAATCAGAAGAAACAGAAGAAGAAGAAGCAGAAGAAACAGAAGCAAAAGAAACAGAAGAAGGAGAAGAGCAGAAGCAGAAGCAGAAGGAGAAGCAGAAGCAGAAGCAGAAAGAGAAGCAGGAGAAGCAGAAGAAGCAGGAGAATCGGAAGCAGAAGAAACAGGAGAAGCCAAAGAAGCAGAAGCAGAATCTGAAGCAGAAGGAGAAACAGAAGAAGCACAATCTGAAGCAGAAGCAGAAGAAACAGAAATAGTAGAATAAGCAGAAGCAGAAGCACCAGGAGAAGCAGATGGAGAAGAAGGAAAAGGCGAAAGAGAAGGATTAGGAGTAGGAGAAGCAAAAGGATAAGCAGAAGCAGAAAGAGACGCAGAAGGAGAAGCAGCACGAGAAGTAGGAGAAGCAGGAGAAGCAGAAGCAGGAGAAGCAGAAGAAACAGAAGACGCAGAAGCAGAATGAGAAGCAGAAGGAGAAATTGAAGCAGAAGCAGAAGCAGAAGGAGAAGCAGAAAGAGAAGCAGAAGAATCAGTAGCAGGAGAAGCAGAAGCAGAAGAAACAGAAGAAGCCCAAGAACCAGAAGGAGAACCTGAAGCAGAAGGAGAAGCAGAAGCAGCAGAAGCTGGAAAAGCAGAAGCAGAAGAAACAGAACAAGCAGAAGAAGCAGAAGCAGAACGAGAAGCAGAAGAAGAAGAAGGAAAAAGAGAAGGATTAAGAGTAGGAGGAGCAGAAGCAGAATAAGAAGCAGAAAGAGAAGCAGAAGGAGAAGCAGAAGGACAAACAGAAGAAGCAGAAGCAGGAGAAGCAGAAGACGAATGAGAAGCACAAGAAGGAGAAATTGAAGGAGAAGGAGAAGGAGACGGAGAAGCAGAAGGAGAAATAGGAGACGCAGAGAAGAAGAAGCAGGAGAAGCAGAAGCAGAAGAAACAGAAGATGGAGAAGAGCAGAAGCAGAAGCAGAAGCAGAAGCAGAAGGAGAAGCAGAAAGAGAAGCAGGAGAACCAGAAGATCATGGAGAAGCAGAAGCAGAAGAAACAGGAGAAGCCGAAGAAGCAGAA
>NW_012307779.1:0-2611 GCF_000151885.1 Dipodomys ordii | reverse complement strand
CAGAAGAAGATGCAGAAGGAGAAGCAGGAGAAGCAGAAGAAGCAAAAGCAGAAGGAGAAGTAGAAGTAGGAGAAGGAGAAGGAAGGGCAGCAGAAGCAATAGGAGAAGCAGAAGGAGAAGCAGAAGCAGAATGAGAAGCAGAAGGAGAAGCAGAAGAAGCAGAAGAAGCAGGAAAAGCAGAAGCAGAAGAAGGAGAAGAAGAAGAAGAAGAAGAAGAAGAAGAAGAAGAAGAAGAAGAAGAAGAAGAAGAAGAAGAAGAAGAAGAAGAAGAAGAAGAAGAAGAAGAAGAAGAAGGAGAAGCATAAGGAGAAGAAGTAGAAGCAGATGGAGCAGAAGCAGGAGAAGCAGAAGCAGTAGAAAAAGAATAAGCATAAGAAGAAGAATCAGAGGGAGAAGCAGAAGAAGGAGAAGGAGCAGCAGAAAGAGAAGTAGAAGGAGAATTAGAAGGAGTAGCAGAAGCAGAAGAAGCAGCAGAAGGAGAAGCAGAAGCAGAAGATGCAGAACGAGAAGCAGGAGAAGCAGAAGAAGCAGAAGCGGAAGGAGAAGCAGAAGAAGGAGAAGGAGAAGGAAGGGCAGCAGAAGCAATAGGAGAAGCAGAAGGAGAAGCAGAAAGAGAAGCACTAGAAGCAGAAGAAGCAGGAAAAGCAGAAGCAGAAGAAAGAGAAGAAGAAGAAGAAGAAGAAGAAGAAGAAGAAGAAGAAGAAGAAGAAGAAGAAAAAGAAGAGGAAGAAGAAGAATAAGCAGCAGCATAAGGAGAAGCATAAGGAGAAGCATAAGGAGAAGCATAAGGAGAAGCAGTAGAAGCAGAAGCAGGAGAAGCAGAAGCAGAAGAAAAGATTAAGCAAAAGAAGCAGAAGGAGAACAAGAAGGAGAAGCAGGAGAATCAGAAGAAGCAGAAGTAGAAGCAGAAAGAGGAGAAGAAGGAGAAGCAAAAGTAGAATCAGAAGAAACAGAAGACGAAGAAGCAGAGGAAACAGAAGCAAAAGAAACAGAAGAAGGAGAAGAGCAGAAGCAGAAGGAGAAGCAGAGGCAGAAGGAAAGGCAGAAAGAGAAGCAGGAGAAGCATAAGAAGCAGGAGAAGCAGAAGAAGAAGACGGAGAAGGCGAAAGAGAAGGATTAGAAGTAGGAGAAGCAAAAGGATAAGCAGAAGCAGAAAGAGACACAGAAGGAGAAGCAGCACGAGAAGTAGGAGAAGCAGGAGAAGCAGAAGCAGGAGAAGCAGAAGAAACAGAAGACGCAGAAGCAGAATGAGAAGCAGAAGGGGAAATTGAAGCAGAAGCAGAAGGAGAAGCAGAAGCAGAAGGAGAAGCAGAAGAAGGAGAAGGAAAAGCAGAAAGAGATGCAGAAAGAGAAGCAGGAGGAGCAGAAGCAGGAGAAGCAGCAGAAGAAACAGAAGGAGAAGAAGCAGAAGCAGAAGCAGAAACAGAAGGAAAAGCAGAAGGAGAAGCAGGAGAAGAAGGAGAAGCAGGAGAAGCAGAAGAAGCAGCAGCAGGAGAAGCAGAAGCAGAAGAAGCCGAAGAAGCAGAAGCAGAACCTGAAGCAGAATGAGAAGCAGGAGAAGCAGAAAAAGCAGAATCTGGAGAAGCAGAAGGAGAAGCTGAAGGAGAAGCAGAAGCGGACAGAGAATCAAAAGCAGCAGGAGAAGAAGAAGAAACATAAGAAGCAGAAGCAGTAGCAGTTGCAGCAGAAGCAGAAGGAAAAGCAGAAGAACGAGGAGGAGAAGGAAAAACAGAAGGAGAAGCAGAAGAAGCAGAAGGAGAAGCAGAAGCAGAAGAAGGAGCAGAAGGAGAAGAAGAAGCAGAAGAAGATGCAGAAGGAGAAGCTGGAGAAGCAGAAGAAGCACACGCAGAAGAAGAAGTAGAAGTAGGAGAAGGAGAAGGAAGAGCAGCAGAAGCAATAGGAGAAGCAGAAGGAGAAGCAGAAGCAGAATGAGAAGCAGAAAGAGAAGCAGTAGCAGCAGAAGAAGCAGGAAAACAGAAGCAGAAGAAAGAGAAGAGGAAGAAGAAGAAGAAGAAGAAGAAGAAGAAGAAGAAGAAGAAGAAGAAGAAGGAGAAGCATAAGGAGAAGAAGTAGAAGCAGATGGAGCAGAAGCAGGAGAAGCAGAAGCAGTAGAAAAAGAATAAGCATAAGAAGAAGAATCAGAGGGAGAAGCAGAAGAAGGAGAAGGAGCAGCAGAAAGAGAAGTAGAAGGAGAATCAGAAGGAGTAGCAGAAGCAGAAGAAGCAGCAGAAGGAGAAGCAGAAGCAGAAGATGTAGAACGAGAAGCAGGAGAAGCAGAAGAAGCAGAAGCGGAAGGAGAAGCAGAAGAAGGAGAAGGAGAAGGAAGGGCAGCAGAAGCAATAGGAGAAGCAGAAGGAGAAGCAGAAAGAGAAGCACTAGAAGCAGAAGAAGCAGGAAAACAGAAGCAGAAGAAAGAGAAGAAGAAGAAGAAGAAGAAGAAGAAGAAGAAGAAGAAGAAGAAGAATATGATGATGAAGATGAACAAGAAGAGGAAGAAGAAGAATAATCAGCAGCATAAGGAGAAGCATAAGGAGAAGCATAAGGAGAAGCATAAGGAGAAGCAGTAGAAGCAGAAGCAGGAGATGCTGATGTAGAAGAAAAAGATTAAGCA
>NW_012307778.1:0-2611 GCF_000151885.1 Dipodomys ordii | reverse complement strand
AAACAAGCAGGAGAAGCAGAAGCAGGAAGAGAAGTAGAAGCAGAAGAAGCAGAAGAAGAAGAAGAAGCAGTAGAAGCATAAGAAGCAGAAGCAGGAGAAGCAGAACCAGAAGAAAAAGAAGAAGCATAAGAAGCAGAAGCAGAGGGAGAAACAGAAGAAGGAGAAGGAGCAGCAGAAGGTGAAACAGAAGGAGATGCAGAAGGAGAAAGAGAAGCAGAAACAGAAGGAGAAGAAGAAGGAGAAGTAGGAGAATCAGAAGAAGCAGAAGCAGAAAGAGAAGGAGAAGAAGGAGAAGGAGAAGCAGAAGGAGAAGGACAAGCAGGAGAAGCAGAAGAAGCAGAAGCGGGAGAAGCAGAAGAAGAAGAAGAAGAAGAAACAGAAGAAGGAGAAGGAGCAGAAGGAGAAGGAGAAGCAGAAGCAGAAGGAGAAGCAGAAAGAGAAGCAGAAGAAGCAGTAGCAGGAGAAGCAGAAGCAGAAGAAACAGAAGAAGCCGAAGAATCAGAAGGAGAACCTGAAGCAGAAGGAGAAGCAGAAGCAGCAGAAGCTGGAAAAGCAGAAGCAGAAGAAACCGAACAAGCAGAAGAAGCAGAAGCAGAACGAGAAGAAGAGGGGGAAAGAGAAGGATTAGGAGTAGGAGGAGCAGAAGCAGAATAAGAAGCAGAAAGAGAAGCAGAAGGAGAAGCAGAAGGAGAAACAGAATCAGAAACAGGAGAAGCAGAAGCAGAAGCAGAAAGAGAAGCACAAGAAGGAGGAAATGAAGGAGAAGGAGAATGAGACGGAGAATCAGAAGGAGAAGAAGGAAAAGCAGAAGAAGAAGAAGCAGGAGAAGTAGAAACAGAAGAAACAGAAAAAGCAGAAGAAGCAGCAGGAGAAGCAGAAGAAGAAGAAGGAGAAGGAGAAAGAGAAGGATTAGGAGTAGGAGAAACAGAAGGATAAGCAGAAGCAGAAAGAGAAGCAGAAGGAGAAGCAGGAGAAGCAGAAGAAGCAGAAGCAGGAGAAGCAGAAGCAGAATGAAAAGCAGAAGAAGGAGAAATTGAAACAGAAGAAGATGCAGAAGGAGAAGCAAAAGAAGGAGAAGGAGAAGCAGAAGCAGAAGCATAAGGACAAGCACAAGCAGAAGGAGGTGCAGAAGGAGGAGCAGGAGAAGCAAAAGAAGCAGAAGGTGAAGGAGAAGCAGAAGTAGGAGAAGGTGAAGGAGGAGAAGCAGAAGGAGAAGCAGAAGCAGAATGAGAAGCAGAAAGAGAAGCAGAAGAAGGACAAGAAGCAGAAGCAGGAGAAGCCGAAAGGGAAGAAGCAGAAGAAGCAGAAACATTAGCAGAAGGAGAAGAAGAAGCAGAAGGAGAAGCAGCAGAAGAAGTAGAACCAGAAATTCAGGCAGGAGAAACAGAAGAAGCAGAAGCAGAAGCAGAAGGAGAAGCAAAAAGAGAAGCACAAGGAGTAGTAAAAGAAGCAGCAGAAGGAGAAGCAGCAGAAGAAGCAGAAAAACAAGCAGGAGAAGCAGAAGCAGAAAGAGAAGTAGAAGCAGAAGAAGCAGAAGCAGAAGAAGAAGCAGTAGAAGCATAAGAAGCAGAAGCAGGAGAAGCAGAAGCAGAAGAAAAAGCAGAAGCATAAGAAGCAGAAATAGAAGCAGAGGGAGAAACAGAAGAAGGAGAAGGAGCAGCAGAAGATGAAGCAGAAGGAGATGCAGAAGCAGAAAGAGAAGCAGAAACAGAAGGAGAAGTTGGAGAATCAGAAGAAGCAGAAGCAGAAAGAGAAGCAGAAGAGGGAGAAGGAGAAGCAGAAGCAGAAGGACAATCAGGAGAAGCAGAAGAAGCAGAAGCAGGAGAAGCAGAAGAAGAAGAAGAAACAGAAGAAGAAGAAGGAGCAGAAGGAGAAGCAAAAGCAGAAGGAGAAGCAGAAATAGAAACTAGAAGCTAGAAGAAGCAGTTGCAGGAGAAGCAGAAGCAGAAGAAACAGAAAAAGTTGAAGAAGCAGAAGGAGAACATGAAGCAGAAGGAGAAGCAGAAGCATCAGAAGTTGGAAAAGCAGAAGCAGAAGATACAGAACAAGCAGAAGAAGCAGAACGAGAAGAAGAAGAATAAGAAGGAGAAAGAGAAGGATTAGGAGTAGGAGGAGCAGAAGCAGAATTAGAAGCAGAAAGAGAAGCAGAAGGAGAAGCAGAAGGAGAAACAGAAGAAGCAGAAGCAGGAGAAGCAGAAGCAGAAGCAGAATGAGAAGCACAAGAAGGAGAAATTGAAGGAGAAGGAGAATGAGACGGAGAAGCAGAAGGAGAAGTAGGAGAAGCAGAAGAAGGAGAAGCAGGAGAAGCAGAAGCAGAAGAAACAGAAGAAGGAGAAGAGCAGAAGCAGAAGGAGAAACAGAAGCAGAAGGAGAAGCAGAAGAAGCAAAAGCTGAAGCAGAAGAAACTGAAAAAGCAGAAAAAGAAGAAGAAGCAGAAGGAGAAGAAGCAGGAAAAGCAGAAGAAGAAGAAGAAGGAGAAGGAGAAAGAGAAGGATTAGGAGTAGGAGAAACAGACGGATAAGCAGAAGCAGAAAGAAAAGGAGAAGGAGAAGGAGAAGCAGGAGAAGCAGAAGAAGCGGAAGCAGGAGAAGCAGAAGCTGATTGAAAAGCT
>NW_012307777.1:0-2611 GCF_000151885.1 Dipodomys ordii | reverse complement strand
GTTTCTCTATTTCTCTCTCTGTGTCTCTCTTTGTCTCTGTCTGTCTGTCTGTCTGTCTGTCTGTCTGTCTGTCTGTCTCTCTCTCTCTCTCTCTCTCTCGTTTGAATTCTCTCTCCCGCCCGCCCGCCCACCCGCACTCCCTCCCTCCTTTTCCTCTCGACTTGCCAGTCAATCCTGGGGCTTGAGCTACTGTACTGGCGCTCCAACACACAACGGTCCCACTCCGAGCCTGCCTGCCTGCCTATGCATGGGCCCCATACTCCAACGAGGCACATCATCATCCCCACCCCACCTCTTCTCTGAAAAGAAGGCAGTCTCTCTCGGGGCCAGCCAGCCTGGGCCGGTTTTCTCAGTCAGTCAGTGCGTGGTTTGTTTGTTCTTTTTTTTCCCCCATGCATTTCATGAGAGAAAACTGCAATTCACAAAAACACCACTGGATGGCGCGCTTTCGCCGTCGACAAGGTGGATGGGGCGGCGGGAGGGGCAAAACACGGGTCGGGTCAGTCACTCACTCGGTCAGTCAGTCCTCACCTACCCGGCAGTGGGGAGTGAGAGTTCTGACATACACATACATATAGGTTGTTATGATTCATTATTATCATCATTTGCTTTTCCTCTGTCGTAGCCATGACGACGGGGAGGGGGGAGGGCGGGGTTTCGACCGCCAGGGACACTGCGGGACACAGATTTTCACAGCAGGGAAATAGTGGGGGACACAGCGGGGGACAGAGCGGGATACAGAAGGACACAGCAAGGACTCTGCGGGGACATAGGGGGACACTGCGTGACACTCCGGGGACACAGAGGGACATAGAGATAACACAGGGAGGACACACCAGGGTCACAGCGGGACACAGGGGGGACACAGCGGGACACAGCGTGGGACATAGAGGCGGACACAGCAGCACACAGCGGGCCACAGCGGGGACACAGCAGGACACAGCGGGACACAGCGGGGGACACACAGGTGGAGAGCAGGCACACAGCGGGACACAGCGGGACACAGCGGGACACAGCGGGGAACACAGCGGGACACAGAGAAGGACACAGCGGGACACTGCGGGGGACACAGCATGGACACAGCGGGTCACAGCGGGGAAATAGTGGGGGACACAGCGGGGGACACAGCGGGATACAGAAGGACACAGCGGGACACAGGAGGACACACCGGGGACACAGCGGGGACACAGCGGGGGACACAGTGGGACACAGCAGGGACACAGAGGGACTCAGCAGTTACACAGCGAGGACACACCAGAGACACAGCGGGACACAGCGGGGATACAGCGGGGACACAGCGAGACACAGCGGGACCCAGCGGGGACACAGCAGGGACACAGCGGGACTCAGCGGGGGACACAGAGGCAGACACAGCAGAACACAGCGGGACACAGCGTGACACAGCGGGACACAGCGGGGACACAGCGAGGACACAGTGGGACACAGCGGGGAACACAGCGGGGGACACAGCGGGACACAGCGGGACACAGCGGGGGACACAGAATGGACACAGCAAGTCACAGCAGGGATATAGTGGGGGACACAGCGGGATACAGAAGGACACAGCGAGGACACAGTGGGACACAGGAGGACACAGCGGGGACTCGGCGGGGACACAGCGGGGAACACAGTGGGACACAGCTGGGGATACAGAGAGGACACAGTAGGGACACTGCCGGACACAGCGGTTCATAGCGGGGAAATAATGGGGGACACAGCGGGATACAGAAGGACACAGCGAGGACACTGCGGGGACATAGGGGGACACTGCGGGACACAGTGGGACACAGCGAGGACACAGAGGGACATAGAGGTTACACAGTGAGGACACACCAGGGACACAGCGGGACACAGCGGGGACACAGCAGGGACACAGCGGGACACAGCGGGAAAGAGCGGGACACAGCGGGGGGCACAGCCAGGGACACAGCGGGGTACAGCGGCACACAGTGGGGACACAGCGGGGGACACAGCGTTGAACGCAACGGGTGACACAGCGGGACACAGTGGGGTACACAAAAGGACACAGTGGGGGACACTGTAGCGGACACAGTGGGACATATCGGGACACAGCCGGACACAGCAGGGAACACAGCGAGAGACACAGTGGGACACAGCGGGGAAATAGTGGGGGACACAGCGGGGGACACAGCGGGATACAGAAGGACACAGCGAGGACACAGCGGGACACAGGAGGACACAGCGGGGACACAGCGGGGGACACAGTGGGACACAGCTGTGGATACAGCGAGGACACAGCAGGGACACTGTGGGACACAGCGGGTCACAGCGGGGAAACAGTGGGGGACACAGCGGAGGACACAGCGGGATACAGAAGGACACAGCGAGGACACAGCGGGGACATAGGGTGACACTGCGGGACACAGTGGGACACAGCGGGGACACAGAGGGACATAGAGGTTACACAGCCAGGACACACCAGGGACACAGCGCAACACAGCGGAGACACAGCGGGGACACAGCAGGACACAGCGGGACACAGGAGGGACACAGCGGGGACACAGCGGGACAGAGCGGGAGACACAGAGGCGGACACAGCAGGACACAGCATGGACACAGCGGGTCACAATGGGGAAATAGTGGGGACATG
>NW_012307776.1:0-2611 GCF_000151885.1 Dipodomys ordii | reverse complement strand
TCATTCCTGTGTCCACCGCTGTGTCCCGCTGTGTCCCGCTGTGTCCTGCTCTGTCCTTGCTGTATCCCCCACTGTGTGCAGCTGTGTCCTCGCTGTGTCCCCCGCTGTGTCTCGCTGTGTCCTTTTGTGTCACGCTGTTTCCCCGCTGTGTCCCTGCTGTGTCCCTCTGTGTACCCCGCTGTGTCCAGCTTTGTCCCCGCCGTGTCTCGCTGTGTCCCCCGCTGTGTCCCGCTGTGTCCCCCGCTGAGTCCCCGCTGTGTCCCCGCTGTGTCCCGCTGTGTCCCCTGCTGTGTCCCGCTGTGTCCCGCTGTGTCCTTGCTGTGACCCGCTCTGTCCCCACTGTATCGACGCTGTGTCCCGCTGTGTTCCGCTGTGTCCTCGCTGTGTCCCCCGCTGTGTCCCGCTGTGTCCTTTTGTGTCACGCTGTTTTCCCGCTGTGTCCCTGCTCTGTCCCTCTGTGTACCCCGCTGTGCCCAGTTTTGTCTCCGCTGTGTCTCGCTGTGTCCCACGCTCTGTCCCACATTGTGTCCCGCCTTGTCCCGCGCTGTGTCCCGCTGTGTCCCCCGCTGTGTTCCGCTGTGTCACCCGCTGAGTCCCCGCTGTGTCACCGCTGTGTCCCGCTGTTTCCTCGCTGTGTCCCCTGCTGTCACCCACTCTGTCCCCTGCTGTGTCTCACGCTTTTTCCCCGCTGTGTCCCAATGTGTCCCGCTGTGTCCGGCTGTGCCCCCACTGTGTCCCGTTGAGTCCACAGCTGTGTACCACACTGTGTAACGCTGTGTCCCCGCTGTATCAACGCTGTGTCCCGCTGTGTCCCGCTGTGTCCTCGCTGTGTTCCCCGTTGTGTCCAGCTGTGTCCCCCGCCGTGTCCCCCGCTGTGTCTTGCTGTGTCCCCTGCTGTGTCTCGTTGTGTCCCACTGTGTCCCCCGCAGTATCCCTGCTGTGTCCCTGCTGTGTCCCCGCTGTGTCCCGCTGTGTCCCACTGTTAACCTGCTGAGTCCCTCTGTGTGCCCGCTGTGTCCTGCTGTGTCGTCACTCTGTCCCGCGCTGTGTCCCGCTGTGTACCCCTCTGTGTCCCGCTGTATCCCCGCTGTGTGCTCGATGTGTGTCCAGCTGTGTCCCCGCTGTGTCCTGCTGTGTCCCCTCTCTGTCCCCTGCTGTCCCCACGCTGTTTCCCCACTGTGTCCCGCTGTGTCCCCCAATGTGTCCCCCTGTGTCCCCGCAGTGTCTCCGCTGTGCCCCACTGTGTCACACTGTGTCCCGTGGTGTCCGGCTTGGTCACCCGCTGTGTCCCCCGCTGAGTCCCCTCTGTGTCCCCGCTGTGTCCTGCTGTGTCCCCCGCGGTGTCCCGTTGTGTCCCGCTGTGTCCTCCACTGTGTGCCTGCTGTGTCCCCGCTGTGTCCGCGTTGTGTCCTGCTGTGTCCCGCTGTGTCCTTGCTGTGTCCCACGCTGTGTTCCGCTGTGTCCCGCTGTGTCCTCGCTGTGTCCCGTTCTGTCTCCCCTTTGTCCCCTGCTGTGTCCCGCTGTGTCCCGTGGTGTCCCGCTTTGTCCCCCGCTGTGTACCCCGGTGAGTCCCCGCTGTGTCCCTGCTGTGTCCCAATGTGTCCTCGCTGTGTCCCCCGCTGTGTCCCACAGTGTCTCCCCTGTGTCCCCCGCTGTGTCCCGCTATGTCTCCTGCTGTGTCCCGCTGTTTCCCCGCTGGGTCCCGCTGTGTCCCCACTCTGTCCCACTGTGTCCCCCGCTATGTCCCCCGCTTTGTCCCCGCTGTGTCCCGCTGTGTCCCGCTGTGTCCCACGCTGTTTCCCGTTGTGTCCCCAGCTGTGTACCCCGCTTTGACCCGCTGTGTCACACTGTGTCCCTTGGTGTCCCGCTTTGTCCCCCTCCATGTCCCCTGGTGAGTCCCCGCTGTGTCCCCACTGTGTCCCGCTCTGTCCTCCCTGTGTCCCCCGCTGTGTCCTGCTGTGTCCTCCCTGTGTCCCCGCTGTGTCCCACTATGTCTCGCTGTGTCCCCCTGTGTCCCACGCTCTGTCCCCCACTGTGTTCCGCTGTGTCCCCCGCTGTGTCCCGCTTGTCCCCCGCTGTGTCCCGATGTGTCCCGCTGTGCTCGTATTGTCCCGCTATATCCCCTGCTGTGTCCTCCGCTGAGTCCTCGCTGTGTCACCGCTGTGTCCCGCTGTGTCCTCGCTGTGTCCCCCGCTGTCTTCCGCTCTTTTCCCCGCTGTGTCTCACGCTTTGTCCACGCTGTGTCCCACTGTGTCCCGCTGTGTCCCGCTGTGTCCCCCACTGTATCCCTTTGTGTCCCCAGCTGTTTACCCCACTGTGTCCCGCTGTGTCCCCGCTGTATCGACGCTGTGTCCCGCTGGGTCCCGCTGGGTCCTCGCTGTGTTCCCCCTTGTGTCCCACTGTGTCCCCCACTCTGTCTTCCGCTGTGTCCCCCGCTGTGTCCCGCTGTGTCCCCCGCTGTGTCCCGCTGTGTCCTGCTGTGTCACGATGTTTCCCCACTGTGTCCCCGCTGTGTCCAGCATTGTCCCCACTGTGTCTCGCTGTGTCCCACGCTCTGTCACCCACAGTGTTCCGCTGTGTCCTCCGCTGTTTCCCGCTGTGTCCCCTGCTG